>NW_025534736.1:0-159358 GCF_020615455.1 Coregonus clupeaformis
ACTGTAATGACGGCTCCAGGAGAGTGAGGATCCATTTGCAGTTTTATTACAATCTTGGTCGTACAAACAGGGTCAATCGCCAGCAGACACAACAGTAGGGATAAGGCAAATCGTAATCCAGGTACAGGCATAAGGTCAGGGCAGGCAGCAAGCTTACAAAAATCAGTCCAGTAAAGAATATAGTCCAGGGCAGGCAGCAAAAGAATCAAGGAGGGAAAAACAGTCCAGAGTAAATCCACGGGCAGACAGACACAGGCGAAACGCTCAGAAATGATCACCAGGGTTAACAAGACTTCGCAAAGAGAGAGAGTTTGAGAGCACCTAAATAGTCTACTGATGGGAGTCAGGTGTCAACGGTAATCAGAGCCAGGTATGTGGGAAATGTAGTTCAGGGTTTAATACTCAGGAGAGGGTTCCCTCTGGTGGTGAGCAGGAGGAACAGCGGAGTCTCGTTTGTGACAGAGCCCCCTGCGAGCGGCTCCCTGACGCCAAGAGGCTTAACGACGCCCTTGGGTCTTCTCGAGGTCGGGGCAGGTTTTTCCCCGGTGCGTCATGGAACTCAATCATGAGTGCGGGTCGAGTATGTCCTCTGTATTAACCCAGGATCGCTCTTCCGGTCCGTACCCCTCCCAATCCACCAGATATTGGAGGAGCCTGCCCCGGCGTCTGGAATCGAGTAGATCTCGAACCTGATATGCTCGCCGTCCACCAAGATGGGTGGGGGCCCTGATCACTGGTCTGCTCCTCCTCCTCCCGCTCCTCGGACCACCAGCGGGTTTGAGAAGTGATACATGAAAAAGTGGGAGAGATACGATAATTAGAGGGTAATGCCAAACGGAAGGAAACTGTGTAATCTGTTTAACAATTTGGAAGGGACCTACATACCTGGGACTGAGTTTCTTGCAAGGAAGTCTGAGGCGTAGGTCTCGAGTGGATAGCCAGACCCATTGACCTGAGTATATTCGGGATTGGGGCGACGGTGATGTATTGGCCTGCAACTTCTGTCTCCTGACAGCACGTAGCAGGTGGGTGTGAGCCTGACTCCAGATGTCCTCGCTTCTCTGGAGCCAGTCGTTGACAGAGGGTACCTCGGTGGGTTCCCCCTGACCATGGAAATAGGAGAGGTTGGAAGCCCATTACACATTGGAATGGAGTTAGACCGGTGGAGGGTTTCTGAGTGAGTTCTGTGCATACTCCCGCCCACATGAGGAATCGACTCCAGTCTGCTTGGTTCTGATGACAGTAGGCTCTGAGAAACCGGGGTGATCTCCTGATTGAGGCGTTCTGTCTGACCATTAGATTGTGGGTGATATCCTGAAGTGAGGCTAATGTTGATGTTGAGTTGTTGGAAGAATGCTGACCATACTCTGGATGTGAATTGGGGCCCCGGTCCGACACGATGTCCTCAGGCAGGCCATAAAGCGAAACACAAGGTTGCACATGAGTTCGGCTGTTTCCAATGCTGTGGCAGTTTGGGAAGTGGAATCAACCGGCAGGCCTTGGAGAAGCGATCTATGACAGTGAGTATTGTGGTGTTCCCATTGGACTTGGGGAGATCGGTAACAAAGTCTATGGCAAGATGGGACCATGGTCGGTGGGGAACTGGCAGTGGTTGCAGTAGGCCGATGGTAGTTGTCTGAGATGTTTGCTTGTGTTACAGGTGGTGCATTCGTTAATGAATTTTATTGTGTCTGCCCGCAAGGTTGGCCACCAAAAGCTGTTCTGAAGCAGGTGAACAGTGGCAGCAGATTCCAGGATGACCCGGAGCTGAGTACGGAGTGAACTTGCTGTAGCACTTTCTGACAGAGATCCTAGGTACAAAAGTTTTGTTAGGGGGCATTCGGGAGGAGGGGTCTTTTGTGAATTGGCCTGGGTGAGCTCTGTCATGATGTCCCACTGAATAGGGGCCACGATAATGACTCAGGAAGCAGGGTTTCCTTGATTCAGTGGGAACTACACCGTTGTGTTGGCATGATAATCGTCTGCTTTGGTGTTCTTTGTAACCGGGGACGATAGGTAACGG
Source organism: Coregonus clupeaformis (assembly GCF_020615455.1). Lineage (NCBI taxonomy): Eukaryota > Metazoa > Chordata > Actinopteri > Salmoniformes > Salmonidae > Coregonus > Coregonus clupeaformis. The sequence goes on from NW_025534736.1 coordinate 2,024, forward strand.
TGAAGTCAAATCGTGTAAAGAAGAGAGAGCCCACCTCGCTTGCTCGGGATTCAGTCTCTTGGCAGATCGCAGTATTCCAGATTCTTGTGTTCAGTTAGAATCACAAACGGGTGTTTAGCTCCCTCCAGCCAATGACGCCACTCCTCCATAGCTGCTTTCATGGCCAACAGTTCTCGGTTTCACGTCGTAGTTCTGTTCGGCTGGACTAAGTTCTGCGGGAGTAATAGGCGCACGGATAGAGCTTGAGTGGGGATCCGTGCAGCTGTGAGAGAGGATGGCTCCAATGCCCGTATTAGAAGCGTCCCACCTCAACTGTAAACGGGAGTTCAGGATTAGGTGGCGGAGGAGGGGGGCAGATGGAAACGTGACTTGAGTCCTCTGCGAAAGCCTCCTGTACGCGAAGTTGACCAGGTGAGGTGTGGCATTTCTCTTAGTCATAGAGGTTAAGGGGAGAGGCTACCGAGCTGAAATTCCCTGATGAAGGCCGGCAGAAGTTAGCAAATCCCAAGAAGAAGCGGTAACTCCTTTAAGGTTACTGGCAGTGGCCAGTCTAGAACGGGCCTTGACCTTCTTCTCGCTCCATGGCGACTCCCTCCTGGTTGATGATGTAGCCCAAGAAAGACGTGGAAGTCTGGTGAAATTCGCACTTCTCTCTGCTTTGTGCGATAATGGTGGTGATCAATGAGTCGTTTGTAATACTGTTCTCACGTGTTGCACGTGTTCCTCATAGGTGTTGGAATAGACGAGAATGTCATCGATGTAAACAATTACCCAACGATTAAGCATGTCCCGAAAGACGTCCATTGATGAACGACTGAAATACGGACGGACTATTGGACAGCCCAAAGGCATAACCAAATACTCATAGTGCCCAGTGCTGGTAGAGAAGGCTGTCTTCCATTCATCACCGTCCCGGATGCGAATGAGATTGTAGGCGCTCACGGAGGTCCAGTTTGGAGAAGTACTTGGCTTTGGAGTTGTTCTAGGGCAGCTGGTACCAGCGGTAAAGGATATCGAAACTTGACGGTGATGTCGATTGAGACCCCGGTAGTTCGATACAAGGGCGTAGGCCACCGTCTTTTTTTAACAAAGAAGAAGCCAGAGGCTGCAGGTGATGTCGACGTTCGTAATGAACCCCTTCGAAAGTTCCTCCTCGATGTAGTTGTTCATGATGCTTCTGATTCGGGTTGTGAGAGGGGGAAGATTCGGCCCTAGGTGGTGTTGTGCCTGGTAATAGTTCGATGGAACAGTCGCTGATCGGTGGGGGGGAGTTCCAGTCGCCTTGGTCTTGCTAAAAGCTTCGATGAGGTCAGAGTATTCAATGGGAAGAGTGGGGAAAAGGGCCGCTCGTCCTTTAGCGTGACGGTCTGAATGGGGAGAGTGAAGGGCTGCCAGTTAAGCAGTTGGCGTGGACGTGACGGGTCCCATTTGATGATATGACCCTCCCTCCATGAGATGAGGGGATTATGTTGACGTAGCCAGGGAGTCCAAGAATAACCGGGTTATGAGGTGATGTGATGACGTAGAAACGAATTACCTCAGTGTGAAGGGTACCGGTCTGTAGTTGAAGGTCCACGGTGGTGTGCAGGACCCTCCCATCGCCGAGAGGCCGTCCATCTAGCGCCTCCACTGCCAATTGAGAGTTACAGGAGATTAATGGGAGTTGTTGTTGTTGGGCAGCAAGCTTACAAAAATCAGTCCAGTAAAGAATATAGTCCAGGGCAGGCAGCAAAGAATCAAGGAGGGAAAAACAGTCCAGAGTAAATCCACGGGCAGACAGACACAGGCGAAAACGCTCAGAAATGATCACCAGGGTTAACAAGACTTCGCAAAGAGAGAGAGTTTGAGAGCACCTAAATAGTCTACTGATGGGAGTCAGGTGCAACGGTAATCAGAGCCAGGTATGTGGGAAATGTAGTTCAGGGGTTTAATACTCAGGAGAGGGTTCCCTCTGGTGGTGAGCAGGAGGAACAGCGGGAGTCTCGTTTGTGAAAACAACAATCTATTGTACAGTATTTTAATAACTGTACAACATTAAGTAAACATTCATTGATACCAGGTTTTTTGACATTTATGCATATATGATCAAACGATTCGGATGTCAACAATCACATTCTTCGATATGTTTGTATTCATACATATGGTTTAATATTGTATAACAATGAAAGGAGAATGATGTTTTCACTTTTATCTGAAACATTTATCTTGAACTGGTTCATCTGGTCCCAACACGTAGCAGACTGTAAACTGTAGAATGATACACATGTTTAGAATGTCATTTGACACACCCTAAATGAGTACATTATGTTTACCTGATGTAGGCTACGTTGTTAGGGAATGTAGGCTACGTTGTTAGGGAATGTAGGCTACGTTGTTAGGGAATGTACTATGTTTTACGACAGTTACACCACATAGCATTACTCTTTTTATAGTTCACATTGTTTTAAAGTGAAATAGCCGAGAAGAAATTCTAATTTAGTTCATATGGACTTTGTTTTTTGTAATGAGGTCATCGTCTGTTTTCTATGTTTTTGATTGGCCAACTGTATCAGCGATGGAACGAGGAAGAGGAGGGACTCTGAAGATTCTGTTCCTGTTGACACTCTGTCTGCAAGACTTAACTGGTCAATGCCAAGGTACAATAACACACATACACACACAAACACATGCATTCACATACACACACCAGGGCCGTGCACAGACCTTTCAGGGGGCAGGTGCTCAAAATAAAAAAAGGGCAACATTTAGAAAATAACAAATGCCTCTGTAGCGTACATTTTCAAGCATAGGCCTATTTATTTCTGCAACACACTCATCATTACAAACTAGTTCATTGCCTCCTAAAGACATGATTGACATGGGGAAAAGAAGGCGGGCTATCAGCTGATCATTGATGTTGATGATAGATGTTAATCTGCTAGTTAGATTAATTTATTTCACTGATTGTGATTTACATGTATTTTCTTCTTCTCTCTGCTGGTTATCAGCCAATCAGACTGAAGTATTTTCTTTTTCTCTCTGCTGCCTATCAGCCAATCAGACTGAAGTATTTTCTTCTTCTCTCTGCTGGGCGTATCAGCCAATCAGACTGAAGTCTTTTCTTCTTCTCTCTGCTGCCTATCAGCCAATCAGACTGAAGTCTTTTCTTCTTCTCTCTGCTGCTTATCAGCCAATCAGACTGAAGTATTTTCTTTTTCTCTCTGCTGCCTATCAGCCAATCCGACTGAAGTATTTCCTTCTTCTCTCTGCTGCCTATCAGCCAATCAGACTGAAGTATTTTCTTCTCTCTGCTGGGCATATCAGCCAATCAGACTGAAGTATTTTCTTCTTCTCTCTGCTGGGCGTATCAGCCAATCAGACTGAAGTCTTTTCTTCTTCACTCTGCTGCCTATCAGCCAATCAGACTGAAGTCTTTTCTTCTTCTCTCTGCTGCCTATCAGCCAATCAGACTGAATATGGACGATGATGTAGGCTAAATCAAGTGTTATCAAGTGTTAAACAAATCTCCTTACAGAGCAGACTGGGAAACAGGTGCAACCAACGGACGGGGTGAGGGGTGGTGAACTTGACAACAACTTGTGAGAAGGGGGTTCCGAACAACAATGACAGATACGTTTGTTTAATGTTAGACAATCGCTATCAACTCAAGCACTTCTTGTCTGTTTTTACAGATTCAGGGCAGCCCTCTGACCTGAGGATAGTTCTGGTAGGGAAAGACTGGATCAGGGAAGAGTGCAACAGGAAACACCATCCTGGTGAGAGAGGCGTTTAAAGTGGACTCTTCCTTTGAGTCTGTAACTACACAGTGTGAGAAACAGAGTGGAGAGGTGGATGGGAGGAAGATTGACGTCATCGACACCCCTGGACTCTATGACACAACACTGTCTAAAGCAGAGATGAAAAGTGAAATAGAAAAGGCCATCTATGAGTCAGTCCCAGGACCTCATGCCTTCCTGCTGGTGATCAGACGGGGTGAGATTCACAGAGGAGGAGAGGAACACTGTGAAGTGGATCCAGGAGAACTTTGGAGAAGAGGCGTCAAAGTACACCATCATTCTGTTCACCGGAGGAGACCAGCTGGAGGACAAATCATTGGAGGACTTTGTGAATGAGAGTGAGGAGCTTATGAAACTCTTCATGGTCTTTAGGGGCAGAAGTCATGTCTTCAATAATAAAAAGAAGAATGACAACACTCAGGTCACAGAGCTGCTGGAGAAGATAGATAAGATGGTGGTGAAGAATGGAGGACAACACTACACCAATGAGATATACCAGGAGGTCCAGAGGAAGATTGAAGAGGAGGAGGAGAAGAAACAGGAGGAGATTAAGAAGAAGAAGTCAAAGGACCTATGGGGAAGGGTTGGGGGATTATTAGCAACTGTTGTCACAGCGGTGGTAGCAGGACCAGCAGCAATTCCAGTTGGAGTTGCTCTACTTGCAAAAGAGGTAGTTGACGTTGTAGTTGAACTTTTATAAGATTCTCAGTAAGTAAAGATGACGAAGAGGTGGCAGTGTAAAATACCACTCTAGTAGTAGCAGTAGATTAATACTGAACAATGACATTCACAGGGATTGTTCATCACTTTCTAATATGATCAGTTTTTAACATGTTAATCATTCAAAGGCTCAGGGATAATAACATAGGATGCTGTTTATAATTCAACAAAAACAAACAGAAAAATCAGAACTCTACAAATCATGTTTCATAAACTTAGAGATACATTAGAATGGGTAAAGACATTCTAGGTTTCTGAATATCTACAGTTCCGTTCTATCTACCCTCCCTCTACCCTCCCTGGTCTATGTTCTCCATCTACCCTCCCTCCCTGGTCTATGTTCTCCATCTACCCTCCCTTCCTGGTCTATGTTCTCCATCTACCCTCCATCTACCCTCCCTCCCTGGTCTGTGTTCTCCATCTACCCTCCCTCTACCCTCCCTTCCTGGTCTGTGTTCTCCATCTACCCTCCATCTACCCTCCCTTCCTGGTCTGTGTTCTCCATCTACCCTCCCTCTACCCTCCCTTCCTGGTCTGTAGTCTCCCTCTACCGTCCCTCTACCCTCCCTCTACCCTCCCTCCCTGGTCTGTAGTCTCCCTCTACCCTCTCTCCCTGGTCTGTAGTCTCCCTCTACCCCCCGTCCATCCTCCCCCCTGGTCTATGTTCTCCCTCTAGTGTCAGACTTAGTGTATAACACCACATGGTTAACACAGTGAGTAACGTTGTAATATACTGTACTTCGACTGTACTTCATTATTGTATTTCTACTGCACATCATTATTGTATTTGGACTGTACTTCATTGTATGTCTACTGTACTTCATTACTGTATTTCTACTGTACAAACTATAGTTTTGGCAAGTCGGTTAGGACATCTACTTTGTGCATGACACAAGTACTTTTTCAAACAATTGTTTACAGACAGATTATTTCACTTATAATTCACTACATCACAATTCCAGTGGGTCAGAAGTTTACATACACTAAGTTGACTGTGCCTTTAAACAGCTTGGAAAATTCCAGAAAACGATGTCATGGCTTTAGTAGCTTCTGATAGACTAATTTACATCATTTGAGTCAATTGGAGGTGTACCTGTGGATGTATTTCAAGGCCTACCTTCAAACGCAGTGCCTCTTTGCTTGACATCATGGGAAAATCAAAAGAAATCAGCCAAGACCTCAGAAAAATAATTGTAGACCTCCACAAGTCTGGTTCATCCTTGGGAGCAATTTCCAAAACGCCTGAAGGTCCCACGTTAATCTGTATAAACAATAGTACACAAGTATAAACACCATGGGACCACGCAGCCATCATACCGTTCAGGAAGGAGACGCGTTCTGTCTCCTAGAGATGAACGTACTTTGGTGCGAAAAGTGCAAATAAATCCCAGAACAACAGCAAAGGACCTTGTGAAGATACTGGAGGAAACGGGTACAAAAGTATCTATATCCACAGTAAAATGAGTCCTATATCGACATAACCTGAAAGGCCGCTCAGCAAGGAAGAAGCCACTGCTCCAAAACCGCCATAAAAAAGCCAGACTACGGTTTGTGACTGCACATGGGGACAAAGATCGTACTTTTTGGAGAAATGTTCTCTGGTCTGATGAAACAAAAATAGAACTGTTTGGCCATAATGACCATCGTTATGTTTGGAGGAAAAAGGGGGGACTTGCAAGCCGAAGAACACTATCCCAACCGTGAAGCACAGGGGTGGCAGCATCAGGCTGTGGGGGTGCTTTGCTGCAGGAGGGACTGGTGCACTTCACAAAATAGATGGCATCATGGAGGAATGAAAATTATGTGGATATATTGAAACAACATCTCAAGACATCAGTCAGGAAGTTAAAGCTTGGTCGCAAATGGGTCTTCCAAATGGACAATGACCCCAAGCATACTTCCAAAGTTGTGGCAAAATGCCTTAAGGACAACAAAGTCAAGGTATTGGAGTGGCCATCACAAAGCCCTGACCTAAATCCTATAGAAAATGTGTGGGCAGAACTGAAAAAGAGTGTGCGAGCAAGGAGGCCTACAAACCTGACTCAGTTACACCAGCTCTGTCAGGAGGAATGGGCCAAAATTCACCCAACTTATTGTGGGAAGCTTGTGGAAGGCTATACGAAACGTTTGACCCAAGTTAAACAATTTAAAGGCAATGCTACCAAATACTAATTGAGTGTATGTAAACTTCTGACCCACTGGGAATGTGATGAAAGAAATAAAAGCTGAAATACATAATTATCTCTACAATTATTCTGACATTTCACATTCTTAAAATAAAGTGGTGATCCTAACTGACCTAAGACAGGGAATTTTTACTAGGATTAAATGTCAGGAATTATGAAAAACTGAGTTTAAATGTATTTGGCTAAGGTGTATGTAAACTTCCGACTTCAACTGTATGTTTATTCTCATGGCAAATTGAACATTTGTCTGTTTATAAATAAATAATCGATTGTTGTTATTTTTTCTTTCATGCTTGATGATGTTTCATGACAACATTTAATGAACATTTGATGGAAAACCTTTGAGGACATTTAGTCGTTGGGAGTGTGTGCTTAGTTTTGCATGTGTGATTTCAACATATTTCAACAATATATAATACAGTGAAATCCATAAAATCCTCTCCTCATATTCTGTTCAAACACCACAATGATTACAACATGTTTTTGGTTTGTTTCGCTGCCATGTCTAAACGGTGCTAACAACACTGAAGCTAACTAGCAAACTCAATCTAGCTAAGGACAATTCCGGCGAAGCTTCTTTTTTTTTTTTTTACCAGAACAGGTGACTCTAATTTGCGGAAAGCATGGTTAGTTATCCGACTCTGACACCATGTTTGAATGTTAAATGACGAGACAGAGGCATTGATGCGAGTAACCAGTCTTGTTCAGTATATTGCAATACATCCGGGTATCTCAAGTACACCGGTAAAACACTGGAGTTGCAGTAATTAACATTTACCAACAGATGGCATCATTGTGCCATCTTCCACCCATAACATCTTCCCTTTTATAAAAGAAGACAGGAACTGTCAATTCACTAACAAAACAAACCTAGTAGTAATTTCCAACATGAACAGTTCACTATTTTTTTTTTTTTCAGTTAACCACGTAACACATTTTGATACTCTCTTCACTTTTATCACTGTCTGTCAACAATCCCTAATGGGAAACCTACAGATTAAGTCTTTTTGGTGGCTGGGACAGACGCCCGCAGCGTGAAAAGACAGGGGGCTTGTCTGCGTGGACTGCGGGCTCCCACACAGGCGTGTCACCTGACTGTCTAAGGGGAGTATTGATGGGCGAGGGAGTGGCCGACCGGTGATCCCCTGGCTCATCGCCCAGTGCCTCAGGCCCCATGTGACTTGCTGGGGGTTCCGTCTTTTGTCATGTCTTATGACCATCAGAGTTCTGAGTAGATGCTGGCTCAGCAATCCGAAGGTCAACCCTGTTACGACGGTACAGTGATCCATTCACTTCGACCAAGTAGGAGCGTGGTGCCACTTTCTGTACACAGGATCCGAGTCTCCAGAGGCCCGTCCGGTCCCCGTCCGGTAGTGGCTTCATTCGCACCGTTTCACCCACCCTGAGCTCAGGTAAGTATTTTGCTGATTTGTCGTAGATGAACTTGGAGACCTGTCTTCTGTGACGTAGCTTCACCAGCACGTCTGTCACCACACATGGCTCCAGGAGAGTGCTTGCTACTGGCAGATCTGCTTTTTGGCAGGCTGCTATCCATGCCTTTTGTCGGGGTATTGCGCCACTGCAGGATTGCTTTCCAGGCATCTTTGCCCTCTCGCAGAGCTTTTTTGCAGAGGTTCTTTGCGATTTTGACTGCCGACTCTGCCTTACCATTAGCTTTTGGGTGTCGTGGTGATGAAGTGACGTGCTCGAATTCCCATTCTGCAGCAAATTTTCGGAACTCACATCCGGAGAATTGGGGTCCATTATCTGAAATTACCCAATCTGGCTGGCCATAGCGGGCAAACTGAGCCTTGCAGCGTTTGATCGTTTTCTCTGCTGAGAGGTCGGGGAGGGGGTCAATCTCCCAGAAGTCTGAGTAATGATCAACTACCAGCAGAAAGTCTTTGCCACTGTGCTGGAAGAGATCTAGACTTACTATCTGCCAGGGGCGCATTGGTAGCTTCGTGGGACATCATCGTCTCTCTGTTGCTCAATGGCATATTCATTGCAGATTGTGCATTTACTGACACAGTCTTTTGATTTCACTCTGCATTCCTGGCCAATACAGTGTGTCACGTGCTTGTCTGTAACAGGCCTCACCTCCTATGTGACTTGAGTGCACGCGTGCCAACATCTCAGAGCGCAGAGACCGAGAGATAACGACTCTCTGACCCTTGAATATTACTCAGTTTTGAACACTGAGCTCTTCTTTGACTGGCCAATATTCTCTGGTGGCTAAAGCAGTTTCTTCCTTGCAGTCGGGCCAGCCCATCAGAATCAGCAGACCTCAATGCCTGGAGTTGCTCGTCCCTGTCTGTGTGCTGTCTGATTTGTATAAGGCGCTGGTCCGTAACATTGAGGTAGTCAGCCTGGTTGATGTGTTCAGCATCCACTTGCTCTGTTTGTAAGCTGCACACTGCGTGTTGTTCATGCATGGAGCGTGTGTGAGTGCCTGATGCAGTAGCCCTGCTGAGCGTGTCACTCACATAGCATCTCTGGCCTAGCTTATACACCACCTTGAGGTTGTAGTTTGTAGGGCCAGTAGCATGCTCTGCAGTCGTTTCGGGGCATACAGGAGAGAGGCTCTGAATGTAGCAATAAGGGGCTTGTGATCTGTCTCTGCGGTAATATTGTCACGCCCGTACAGGTAGTGGTGGAAGCGTTGGCATGCAAACACAATGCTGAGGCACTCCTTCTCTATCTGGGCATAGTTCTGCTCTGTTGGAGTGGAGTGCCCAGAGGCGAATGCCACAGCCTGGCCCTCCTGCATGAGGCAACAGCCCAGTCCATACTGGCTTGAGTCACTCTGAATCATGACAGGTTTTGACACATCGTAGTATCGCAGTACAGGTGTCTGGGTGACCAGTTGTTTTATTTCCCTCACCGCTGTGTCATGTTTTGGGAGCCAATGCCAGATGGTGTCCTTGTCCATGAGCCTCCTTAGTGGTTCACACTTCAGAGAGACGCGGTAGGAACTTGGCCAGGTAGGTGACAAATCCGACAAAGCGCTGCACTGCCTTCACGTCAGATGGGTGGGGCATATCCAAGACAGCCTTCACTTTTTCTGGATCCGCCTTCAATCCGGTGGAGGACAAGATGTGCCTATGAAAGCGAACCTCTGGCACTTTAAACTGAAGCTTTTTTATGCTTAGCCTTAGCTTGACCTGTCTGCATCTGACCATCAGGGCCAGCAGCTTGGCGTCATGGTCACATTCTGCCTCCTCATCACTGTCCCTACAGCCCACTACGAGGATGTCATCTGCTATGTGTTCCACGCCACTGAGTCTCATCAATAGCTCGTGCTGTTTCCGCTGATACACCTCTGGAGCCACGGAGACACCAAAAGGGAGCTTCAACCACCTCTTCCTGCCCCAGGGTGTCCAAAAGGTGGTCATGTAGCTGCTGGGCTCGTCTAGCTTGCACTGCAGGAAGGCATCTCTGGCGTCCACGAGCGTGAAGACTCTGGCCTTTGGGAGCTTGTAAAGAACATCCTCCAACGTGGGCATAATGTAATGTGAATGTCTCAGAGCCCGGTTGAGGTGTTTAGGATCAATGCATATCCGTAGCTTGTCTGGTTTCTTGACGATAACCATATTACTTATCCAGTCTGTAGGCTCGGTGACGGATATGATGTGGCCATCTGCTTCGTATTTGTCAAGCTGAGCCTTCGTAGCTGCTTTCATGGCCACTGGTACATTGCGGGGTGCACACTGGACAGGCTGGATTGCTGCGTCCAACTCAAAGTGGACTTCGCCGGGAACTGACTCAACCGGTGCGTTGAAGACATCATGGTACTTGCTTAGGAGTATCTCCTTGCTCAGGGGCCCAGCCATGGACTTTGTCTATAATGTTAAGATCAGCTAGGATGGTGAAGTTAATAAGCCCAAGGCGCTCGCATGTAGAACCTGACAGTAATGGCTGTTGACTAGCCTCAACTATTTCAAACTCAAGAGTGTGTTTCTGGCCACGTAAAACACACTCTGTCACAAACAGGCCTAAAGAGGTCATGAACTGGCCTGAATACAGTTTCAGCTTGGTGCTACTCTGTGTGAGTTTGTCTCTGGGCGCGAGCCTCCTTTTATCTTTAAGGCTCATAACGTTACATGTGGCCCCTGAATCTAGCTGGCATTGCTGTGGTTTATTATTAAGTAGCAGAGTGACAAACCATTTTTTTCCTTTTGCCCTTACTGCCCCTATGCACTCGCTAGCATATACAGTGGGGAAAAAAAGTATTTAGTCAGCCACCAATTGTGCAAGTTCTCCCACTTAAAAAGATGAGAGAGGCCTGTCATTTTCATCATAGGTACACGTCAACTATGACAGACAAAATTAAAAAAAAAATTCCAGAAAATCACATTGTAGGATTTTTAATGAATTTATTGGCATATGATGGTGGAAAATAAGTATTTGGTCAATAACAAAAGTTTCTCAATACTTTGTTATATACCCTTTGTTGGCAATGACACAGGTCAAACGTTTTCTGTAAGTCTTCACAAGGTTTTCACACACTGTTGCTGGTATTTTGGCCCATTCCTCCATGCGAGATCTCCTCTAGAGCAGTGATGTTTTGGGGCTGTCGCTGGGCAACACAGACTTTCAACTCCCCTCCAAAGATTTTCTATGGGGTTGAGATCTGGAGACTGGCTAGGCCACTCCAGGACCTTGAAATGCTTCTTACGAAGCCACTCCTTCGTTGCCCGGGCGGTGTGTTTGGGATCATTGTCATGCTGAAAGACCCAGCCACGTTTCATCTTCAATGCCCTTGCTGATGGAAGGAGGGTTTCACTCAAAATCTCCGATACATGGCCCCATTCATTCTTTCCTTTACACGGATCAGTCGTCCCTGGTCCCTTTGCAGAAAAACAGACCCAAAGCATGATGTTTCCAACCCCATGCTTCACAGTAGATATGGTGTTCTTTGGATGCAACTCAGCATTCTTTGTCCTCCAAACATGACGAGTTGAGTTTTTACCAAAAAAGTTATATTTTGGTTTCATCTGACCATATGACATTCTCCCAATCCTCTTCTGGATCATCCAAATGCACTTCAGACGGGCCTGGACATGTACTGGCTTAAGCAGGGGGACACGTCTCGCACTACAGGATTTGAGTCCCTGGCGGCGTAGTGTGTTACTGATGGTTGGCTTTGTTACTTTGGTCCCAGTCTCTCAGCAGGTCATTCACTAGGTCCCCTGTGGTTCTGGGATTTTTGCTCACCGTTCTTTGTGATCATTTTGATCCCACGGGGTGAGATCCTCGGTGGAGCCCCAGATCGAGGAGTTATCAGTGGTCTTGTATGTCTTCCATTTCCTAATAATTGCTCCCACAGTTGATTTCTTCAAACCAAGCTGCTTACCTGTTGCAGATTCAGTCTTTCCAGCCTGGTGCAGGTCTACAATTTTGTTTTTGGTGTGTCCTTTGAAAGCTCTTTGGTCTTGGCCATTGTGAAGTTTGGAGTGTGACTGTTTGAGGTTGTGGACAGGTGTCTTTTATACTGATAACAAGTTCAAACAGGTGCCATTAATACAGGTAACGAGTGGAGGACAGAGGAGCCTCTTAAAGAAGAAGTTACAGGTCTGTGAGAGCCAGAAATCTTGCTTGTTTGTAGGTGACCAAATACTTATTTTCCACCATAATTTGCTAAAAATTCATTAAAAATCCTACAATGGGATTTTCTGGATTTTTTCTCAATTTGTCTGTCATAGTTGACGTGTACCTATGATGAAAATTACAGGCCTCTCTCATCTTTTTAAGTGGGAGAACTTGCACAATTGGTGGCTGACTAAATACTTTTTTGCCCCACTGTACATCCTCTGTGCTGTTGTTCCCTTCATCTGTGTTTATTTCAATGGAGTGCACTTTACCCTCCTTTCTCTTGCTTTTCATGCAGGCCCTTGCGAAGTGATTAGCTGTACCACAGGATTTGCATATTTTTCCATAGGCTGGGCAGTGTTATTTTCCTCGTCCATGAGAAATGCCACAATATCGGCATGCATTGGGGTTGCCTACTGCAGAGTTGGCTGTAGTATTAGCATTAGCTGTGGCAAAAGGGAATTTCTTTACTGGCTGCCTGAATGTAGCATTGACATTGTCCATATGTTGCCTTTCTAGCTCCATGGACCTTATCCGTATATCAGTAAGCTCTGCTGCATAGCATGTCTCCACTGCCAAGACCAGTGTCAGGTCACGTTCTCTCAGCAAACATATGCGGGTGCCCTCATCAGTTATGCCAAGCACTATCTTATCTCTGATCAGTTCATCTCTTAAAGCACCATAGTCACATGTAGCTGCCTTTTCCCCTTAGCCTAGTGACAAAGCTGTCATTGATCCCCGTCCTCCTGTTTGCAACAACCGAAAACATAACGCTCGTGAGATAACGTTCTTTGCTGGCTTAAAGTAAGTTCAGAGCATCAAGAATAGCTGTAGCATTACCTAGCTGAGCTGCTGTTAGGTTCAGGTTGTGTTTGTATACGTGTCGGCATTCAGCTCCCATTATAGTCCTCAAAGTGGCAGCCACTACCTCATCGTCCTTTTCCCGAAGTCCCGTTGCTAGTGCATAGTCCTCCCATTCACCTCTAAACGTATCCCAGTTTGTGTTCCAATCTCCGCTGAGCTTCATAACAGCGGGAGGGGGAATGTTCGCTGCCATGTCTAAATGGTGCTAACAACACTGAAGCTAACTAGCAAACTCAATCTAGCTAAGGACAATTCCGGCGAAGTTTTACTCAACTAAGCTTCTTTTTTTTTTTTTTACCAGAACAGGTGACTCTAATTTGCGGAAAGCATGGTTAGTTATCCGACTCTGACACCATGTTTGAATGTTAAATGACGAGACAGAGGCATTGATGCGAGTAACCAGTCTTGTTCAGTATATTGCAATACATCCGGGTATCTCAAGTACACCGGTAAAACACTGGAGTTGCAGTAATTAACATTTACCAACAGATGGCATCATTGTGCCATCTTCCACCCATAACAAAAACCTTAATAGAACACAGGACACACATGTTCTTCTTGAAAAAGTGTTCCTTTAGATGTGTCAGAGAGATGCTGCTGTCTCTTTCCTCTTGGTTGAATATGCAGTAGTTCTGTGTCTTATGATAGAAACAGCTCACAATAATTGGTAATTGTTTGGAATTGACAGTGATTTGTAGATGGTGTGTCTATGCACCAGTGCTTTGCTCAGGCCAGACTCCAATGTGGAGAATGTTACATAACAGAAAAAAAGTCCAATGACTACATTTCCAACCTCATCAGCTGGTCCCACTAGGGAGGAGCCAGAAGAGTATCAGCAAAGGATCATGGGAGATGGAGTCCAGAGCCAACTGCTGACGAGCTGCACAGAGTTCTCCTGTGTTTCAGAGACCTACAGTGGGTGAGTGACTCAACATAAACCAACATACTCAATTCTATATTGTCCCCTATATACTGTAAAATATGATTTAGCTCTTTAATGGTTTGTTTAGTGTTATGATGTTTTCATATTGTGGTGGGAACCAGGTTGAATTTAGTAGAAAGTGACTTGGATTCCATTCTGTCAAGGGAGATTACTGATGTTTATCTTAGAATGATTGATGGATATGATATACTGACTTGGGGTACAAGGGAATAACATCAGAGAAGGGAGTGCCCACTGATGGTTACCAGATGTGGTTGAAGAAACGTGTAACAGAGGGTATATAAATGAGAGGGTTTCTTTGTCTAGTTAGTTCAGAATGGCAAGAGGCAAAGCACTGTCCTTTTGTTATAATGAACCATGGTACCTATTAAATATTTAACTCCACAGCTAAGTGTTAAATATCTTCTTGCATCATGAATTACTTGATACCCTAGAAACTCATCATAACAGTTAGTATTTAGTCTGGGTAATCTGATCCTAGGATGGCAGGTATCATAGCGGTTAAGAGCGTTGGGCCAGTGACCAAAAGCTTGCTGGTTTGAATCCCTGAGCCGACTAGGTGAAATATCTGTCAATGTGCCATTGAGCAAGGCACTTACTCCTAATTGCTCCTATAAGTCGCTCTGGATAAGAGCATCTGCTAAAATAAAAAAATGTAGGACAACCATTAGGACCTGTATTAAAGTGATACTGTAATTCCACCTGACCCTTTAAGGGTTTGGTTAATATTTATTCAGGGTAATCTGATCCTAGGACAACCATTAGGACCTTATTATTATTAAAGGCATAGCTACTGCAGTTCCACCTTACTCTTTGAAAGGCTATTTGGACATTTCTGCACCTTGATTGCATCTTTCCAATCTTGCCAAGCCCTATTTTATAAGACTAAAACAACAACTGACCTCAGATCAATGTCTAGGGGCTACTTCATCTTTCTCCATAGATGAGAAATGTATTTTTCTGAAAGCATCTTGCGGTGATTTGTAAAATATGTTGATGAAATGGTCTGTGCTTTTTACTTAATTATACTTATTCACAATAGTTGATAGTAATAATAAAGTAAAATACAGTATAGTACAATATAGTATTCATGAGGTATACATTTCCCTCAAAGAACATAGATGTATTCAACGATGGTGACTGTTTTCCCCTGTGGGTAAAGAGGGGTGTGTCTTTCTCTTGGCAGTGTGGTCCAATGAGGTGGAGGAGAGGGAGGCTACAGATTCCAGTGGAGGACAGGCAGTGAATGTCTTTGTCGCCATAGTGATGGGGTTGTTGATGGGGGTCCTGACAGGTGGTTTTGGGGGTGTTGTCATGGGAGGGTTGACGGGGGCGGTGATATGGTTTACAACAGGACTGGTCAGGAACTGGTGGAGCCCCTGACTCTCTGGGAGGCACCATGTGTAGGCTATTAATCTACTTTTTATAAAGACATTGGGAGGATAAAACTATTCTAATGTGTATAGAGGGAAGGACTTTGGTAATGGATCATGTTTCTTGATGCAATTATTAAACTTTGGTTCTTAATCATTGTCACGATCGTCGTAGGGAATAGACCAAGGCGCAGCGTTGTGAACGAACATGTTTAAACTTTATTATCTTTAGTGATAATAGACAACAATAAACAAAACAAGAAACGACTCGTGAAGTCCACGGTAACAATGACCAACACGGAACAAGAACCCACAAACACAAAGGGAAAACCGTTTAAATATGGCTCCCAATCAGAGACAACCAACGACAGCTGACACTCGTTGCCTCTGATTGGGAGTCACTCTAGCCAACATAGAAATAAACCCAACAGAATTACCAACATAGAAATAAACACATAGAATGAACACACCCTGGCTCAACATATAGAGTCCCAGAGCCAGGGTGTGACAGCTACCCCCTAAAGGCGCGGACTGCGACCGTGCCTCAACTTCGAACAAACAGGGAGGGCTGGGCGGGCATACCTCCTCGGCGGCGGTTCTGGCTCCGGCCTTGACCACCACCCTCAATACACCCCATAGCGCCCCTGGTCCAGTCTGGCCCCGCTGGCTGGGCTGAACTGGACTTAGCAGGAGCGGTTAGCTTCAGCTCCATAGTGGACCTTACCACACCGGTGACCCAGGCACGGGTTGTGCTGGACTGACGACGCGCACCCCCTGGCTTGGTGCGTGGAGGAGGAACGGCCTTACCAGACTGACGACCGCACCCCTGGCTTGTGCGTGGAGGAGGAACGGGCCTTACCAGGCTGACCGACTCGCACCCCTGGCTTAGTGCGTGGAGGAGGAGCGGGTCTTACCAGGCTGACGACTCGCACCTTGGCTTGGTGCGTGGAGGAGGGCGGGCCTTACCAGGCTGACGTCTCGCACCCCTGCCTTAGTGCGAGTGGCAGGAACAGGCCGGGCCGGGCTGCGGCAGCGCACCGTATACTTGGTGCGATGGCAGGAACAGGCCGGGCCGGGCTGGCGACGCACCGTATACTTGGTGCGAGTGGCAGGAACAGGCCGGGCCGGGTGGCGACGCGCACCGTATACTCGGTGCGAGTGGCAGGAACAGGCCGGGCCGGGCTGGCGATCGCACCGTAGACTTGGTGCGAGTGACAGGAACAGGCCGGGCCGGGCCGGGCTGGCGACAGCGCACCGATACTCAGTGCAGGTGGCAGAAACAGGCCGGGCCGGGGCTGGCGCGCGCGCACCGTATACTTGGTGCGAGTGGCAGGAACAGCCGGGCCGGGCTGGCGCACGCACCGTAGACTTGGTGCGATGGCAGGAACAGGCTCGGGCCGGGCTGGCGGCTGCGCACCGTATACTTGGTGCGAGTGGCAGGAAAAAGGCGGGCGGCTGGGCGACGCGCACCGTATACTTGGTGCGAGTGGCAGAACAGGCCGGGCAGGCTGGTGTGACGCACTTACCGTGAGACTTGGTGCAGTGGCAGGAACAGGCCGGGCCGGGCTGGCGACCCGCACACCGTATACTTGGTGCGAGTGGCAGGAACAGGCCGGGCCGGGCTGGCGACGCGCACCGTATACTTGGTGCGAGTGGCAGGAACAGGCCGGGCGGGCTGGCGATCTGCACCGTAGACTTGGTGCGAGTGGCAGGAACAGGCGGCCGGGCACACGCGCGACCGTATACTTGGTGCGAGTGGCAGGAACAGGCCGGGCCGGCTGGCGACGCGCACCGTATACTTAGTGCGAGTGGCAGGAACAGGCCGGGCCGGGCTGGCGGCGCGCACCGTAGGCTTAGTGCGAGTGGCAGGAACAGGCCGGGCTGGCGACGCGCACCGTATACTTGGTGCAGGGACAGGCCGGACCGGGCTGGCGACGCACACCGTAGGCTTGGTGCGTGGAGCAGGGACAGGCCGGGCTGGGCTGTCGGCGACACCGTAGGCTTGGTGCGTGGAGCAGGGACAGGCCGGACCGGGCTGACGCACACCGTAGGCTTGGTGCGTGGAGCAGGGACTGGCCGGACTGGGCTGGCGACGCACACCGTAGGCTTTGTGCGTGGAGCAGGGACAGGCCGGGCTGGGCTGTCGACGCACACCGTAGGCTTGGTGCGTGGAGCAGGGACTCAATCTGTCATGGAATCAGTAAACCCTGATCTCAATCTGTCATTGAATCAGTAAACCCTGCTCTCATATCTGTCATGGAAAAAGTAAACCCTGCACTCATATCTGTCATGGAATCAGTAAACCCTGCTCTCATATCTGTCATGGAATCAGTAAACCCTGCTCTCATATCTGTCATGGAATCAGTAAACCCTGCTCTCATATCTGTCATGGAATCAGTAAACCCTGCTCTCATATCTGTCATGGAATCAGTAAACCCTGCTCTCATATCTGTCATGGAATCAGTAAACCCTGTTCTCATATCTGTCATGGAATCAGTAAACCCTGCTCTCATATCTGTCATGGAATCAGTAAACCCTGCTCTCATATTAACACAAATGTGTAGCCTAGATTTATGTGTAGCTCTTCAGCTGTTCTTACTTTTAAGTAATTTTATCCAGAGCAAACCACAGGAGCAATTAGGGTTAACTGCCTTGCTCAAGGGCATATCGACAGATTTTTCACCTAGTCGGCTCGGGGATTCCAACCAGCGAGCTCTCGGTTATTGGCCCAACATTCTTAACCGCTAGTCTACGTACCTGGAAAGAGGCCTCCATTAAAGTATTAGAACTGACTGTATAAAATCTAATTGCATTTTACAGTAATGACAGATGATGTTGAAAGTAAATGATGTATTACTTTCCCTTGGATTTCCAATAGCCTGTTATCAGTAGTGATGAAGCTTGTTCAGTTCTAAGAGTTGAATGGTTCCTCCTGCTGTATGTTGATGGGATTACATGATCTTTGAACCAGTCCCAAATCTCCTTCAAACTTTGTATCCACCAGTGTTATTTCAGGATGATTTCTACCATATTGCTGATTTATTTGAACACACACTGAAGACTATAATCATATTCAGGGCCAAATGAGTTTTACCCTTATCATGTAGTTTTAGTCATCAGTCCTACTTTGTTGTTTTTACTGTATATGACATCTAATTTACTATCTGCATGATGTTTAAGGCAAATATAACTGAAGGAAATCATTATTTTAAGTTATTTTCTCATGATATTGTAGGCATTGGCAAGGTGTAATCTGGGATTCCAATGATAACAAAGCATTTTCTCTGCCACATTTTTGGTAAACAGCTGAGGAATGGGCCTGGAGAAATGTAACCATCACAAATGAATAAACAGAGCTATGGGTGCAAATACTGACCATCAATGACATCAACATTATAGTTTCTATCATGTTTCAAAGTGTTTGTTCATTATTTTAACTAACTCATGGGGGAAATTCAGACCTGAGTTATGCGTGCGTAAATGGAACTTCCTTCCCCTGCTATGCACTTTTCTCTCTACCCGCATTCTGACCTTAAATTTAAGTATGAGTTAACGCATGTGCCAGCCGTTTTGCAACAAAAAAATAGTTTATATTGGACAAATCCAGGTAGGTCCCTCCCCATTTCGTTCAGTTTGCCCCTGGTATTGGTTCAAGGTGGAGATCACATGATTGGAGGTGTGTCTACAGATGTGCTGTATTCTGAATTTGACTTCATCTCCTAATAATTCCACCACCTTTAGGCGAGAGGAAACCATGAATAAGGTTGAGCGAACCTGTCGGTTCCAATCAGAAAAACATTGACTTGCTTTTTTCCGATATAAATAACACTAGTGCATGGAGATATTATCAGTATTATCTATATTATCTATGCAGTGTAATGTATACATTGATAAGAACTATTGATAATAGCTAATAAGAAGTAAGAAAATGTATGCACTCACTACTGTAAGTCGCTCTGGAAAGAGCGTCTGCTAAATGACTAAAATGTAAAGAAAATATTTAAAATGTAAGCTAGGTAAATGAGTAGGGTGTAATCTGTTTGGAGAAGGGGATTGTAAACAGATTGTTTTAGATTATTTTTCCTTCTGTTTGCTGGAGACGAATGTAAAACCAGTCATGGAAGCAAACTGAAAATTATAGGCTACCAACAAGGGCCCCTTTCCCATAGTGAAGAATGGAATGCTGTGAAGGGCCCCTTTCACACAGTGAAGTATGGAATGCTGTGAAGGGCCCCTTTCACACAGTGAAGTATGGAATGCTGTGAAGGGCCCCTTTCACACAGTGAAGTATGGAAGGCTGTGAAGGGCCCCTTTCCCACAGTGAAGTATGGAATGCTGTGAAGGGCCCCTTTCACACAGTGAAGTATGGAATGCTGTGAAGGGCCCCTTTCACACAGTGAAGTATGGAAGGCTGTGAAGGGCCCCTTTCCCACAGTGAAGTATGGAATGCTGTGAAGGGCCCCTTTCCCACAGTGAAGTATGGAAGGCTGTGACCTTAAGCATCATATTAATTGTATGGCCTTTTAACTTGCAGTGATGAAACTTGGAGACACTAGCTGATAGTGTTCATATGTATCTGCTAGACACTAGCTGATAGTGTTCATATGTATCTGCTAGACACTAGCTGATAGTGTTCATATGTATCTGCTAGACACTAGCTGATAGTGTTCATATGTATCTGCTAGACACTAGCTGATAGTGTTCATATGTATCTGCTAGACACTAGCTGATAGTGTTCATATGTATCTGCTAGACACTAGCTGATAGTGTTCATACCAAAGCAACTGGTTGGCTGGTTTCACATTAGTCTCCAGCGGGCAGAAGGAAAGATAATCTATAACAATCTGTTTGTATTTACAGTCCCCTTCTCCAAACAGATCACCCAGAGAGAACGTTCACTAAGTGCGTCGTTGAGGCTTGTTGATACTGATAGGATCGAAAGAAAGGCAGCGCTGCTCTCGGATCAGCGTTCTCCCTTTCCAATCTTACTTTAAGATTATAATTATTACACAACGCTGATGACGGATCAGCTCCTAGAGAGATATTATCACCCATGGCTACAAATATTGAGACGGCTTAAACAAATGCTTACCCTATTATAATGCACTAAATCAAGAACATTGGCACATGTTACACATCATGAAAATATTGAAGCAAAAATTACAGACAAGTATCCTAGCGTACAAATAGCTAAAGAAAACTGAATTAAATTAACTTAAATATAATTCCAATATATCGGTCTATGTAGCCTGGTCTGAGGCAGTCGTTCAATAACGAGTGTTTTCAAGAGCAACCTTAGTAACGATGGCTTTGGGAACCAGCTCAGAGATAGAACTTTTCGTAGGAGCATCGTTATAACGATGAACGTAGCCTTTTGGGAAATCCGGCCCCTGGTGTCTTTGACAAAACGCTCGCTGAAAAGGCGAGAAGAGTGAGATTGATGTATAGACAAGCCAGGACACGTTCCTGCTGGTCATCAGACTGACGAGGTCCACAGAGGAGGAGAGGAACACTGTGAAGTGGATCCAGGAGAACTTTGGAGAAGAAGCCTCAAAATATACTATTCTAGAATTTATCTTCCTTTCTCACAATAATACAATAAAATGTGAACCAAACCCAATGGCTTGCATTGGAATTTTAACATTTCCTGTTTTGTTTCACAGATTCGATGCATCTTTGGACAGAGTAGATCTGTAATCTGATGGAGTGGATGTTTTACGGAATTGACAAAAATGTAAATGTTCATCTTCGTTCAAGTGGTATACTCAGAATCATTTCAGTTTTTCCTCAGTTGCTTTATGGCCGTTATATTCCCCAGCAAGAAACCAAATATTGATGCTAAAAAGAAGGGGGAACTAACACAGAGACACTAACAACAACCCAAACGAAACAGGTGGGGATCTAGGAAGGGTTCTGAAAGACATTCATGGGGGAGTCCACTGAGTTGACTAGCAACAACAACTGGGACCTAAAAGACACCTGCCATGAGACCCACTACATTTGCCCCCAGAAGAGGCAAACAAAAGGAAAAACCCACACCAAAATAAAAGACAGGAAGCAAACCTCAAAGTGGAGTAAAACAAAGAAGGGGATGATCAGATAAAGGATTGTTTTTTAGAAATCAAATATGGAACCAAAGGAGTTAATCCTCCACATCTCTCAAGCCACCTGAAGCATTGGGCCAGACGCTCTTAAATATCACCTGGCAAGCACAGGTGTAACACATACTGACTAACAAGGTTGATGCCAATTGGTTCGCCCAACGTGCTAACGTCCAAAATATAAATGGACCAAAGCCTGTAACATCTTCCCCCTTAAGACAAAACAAAATGTCCTATATTTTTGTTGAACAATTTTACTCACAACCAACAGAAAACAACTTCCATTTCATAACATGACATAACATGCGTCATTGCTTAAATGCGTCACGTTCTCCAATATCAACCAATAAACACTGGCGGTCTCTCATACAAAACAACCACTTTGTTATTCTTTTTTTGTTGTATAATTTTGAGAAATAGAGGTAAAATCACAGTTCTATAACTCTCATCCCTTTGGAACGAACACAACCAAAACAAATACGGCAAAACGTGCAGTAAAAATAAAATGTGCCAGCGCTACACACTGGCTAAACACAAAACGTATTGACTGCCCACCCTTGAAAGACAATCAGCAACCAAGTTGTCCTTACCACAGACATGTCTGATTTCAAGGGGAAACTCCTGCAATATGAGACTCCAGCAAAGGAGTTGACGATTCGTGGAGCTTGTCTTTTGCAGGAAAACGAGAGGGTTATGATTGGTATAGACCATCATGGGGTTAAAGACCGATACATAAACCTCGAAGGGCTGACGAGCCAGTACCAAAACGAGCGTCTTCATCTCGATAGTCGAGTTGTTTCCGATATTTCCTTGAAAAGTACCCCACAGGGTGGTCAACATGTTATCGTCTTTCTGTAGGAGCACAGCACCTGCATCGCTGGCATCTGTGTACAAAGCAAATGGACGACGGAAATCCAGAGCAGCTAACACTGGTGCAGAGACCAAAAGGGTCTTTGTCTTATCAAAAGCCTCCTGACAGTAGGGTGCCAAAGGAAAACAACTTTCGGACTGGTCAAATCTGTAAGTGGCGCAACAACCTAGGCAAAGTTCTTGCAAAAAGCATGGTAGCAATCGGCCATTCCCAAGAATCGGCAAGAAGTTGGTACTGAAAGGTTATCGATGGCCTACACTTTTGACAGAAAAGGTCAGACTTCCCCTTGCCCCACCCACCACCTTCCCGAGATATTTCACTGTTGCTTGGGCAATTTTGCTCTTTGACAGGTTAACTGTCAAGTTGGCAGCTGCAAAACGCTAAAAAAGACTACTAATATTCTGAAGGTGTTCTGGCTAGGTGGTACCAAATACCACCCCATCGTCCAACTTTGACTCAGCTTTTTCCAGACCACGTAGAATGATGTGCATAAGTCTTTGAAACGTGGTTCTGGCATTTCGTAACCCGAATGGAAGACGAAGGTAGGAGAACAAACCATCAAGAGTGACAAAAGGATAATTGCAATCTGTTTTAAAAATCGCTAACGTGCTCCAATTGGTTTGTTTTTGTGTTTAAGGTGTTGCCCTGCAACAACCTCTCTCAGCAAGCTCAACATGATGTCCAAGCACAAGCTATGGGGTGTACTCTACCACACGTAGGACCACGTTAATCATCCTCCCTGCGCGGAAGGATTTTCTCCTCCACCAAAACAGTATAGACTAACTCTTTGACCACTGCTTTTGGATCGGCATGTATAACTTTGATGTCATAATGCTTTGCAATGACGAGCAGATTTGCCTTCGTACATTTATCTAGAGTCTCCCATGTAGGGTTTTCCATAAATGCTTCCAATTTACAGCCCATGGCTCTTTATCCTTTATTAGCCTGTGTGTTTAGGCAACTTTAAAAATGATTCCTCCTATTCACTCTGGGAGGATGTCAGTGACAGAAACTGCCACAAAAGTGTCTTTTGAACACTCAAATATCTGGGCACAACATATCTTTAGAGTAGGTGCTTAGAGAGACTATAATGGGAAACAAAATCCTGGACGAGCCGCCATGTTGTTATGTTCCCCAGCAAGAAACCAAACATTGATGCTCAAAAAGAAGGGGGAACTAACACAGAGACACTAACAACAACCCAA
This sequence comes from Coregonus clupeaformis, assembly GCF_020615455.1. NCBI lineage: Eukaryota > Metazoa > Chordata > Actinopteri > Salmoniformes > Salmonidae > Coregonus > Coregonus clupeaformis. The sequence continues at coordinate 25,655 of NW_025534736.1, forward strand.
ACGAAACAGGTGGGGATCTAGGAAGGGTTCTGAAAGACATTCATGGGGGAGTCCACTGAGTTGACTAGCAACAACAACTGGGACCTAAAAGACACCCTCCATGAGACCCACTACATCTGCCCAAGAAGAGGCAAACAAAATAAAAACCCACACCAAACTAAAAGACAGGAAGCAAACCAAAAAGTGGAGCAAAACAGGGAAGCTCAGATAAAGGTTTGTTTTTCAGAAATCAAATAGGGACAGCCAATTAAAAGGTGTTAACCCTCCACATCTCTCAAGCCACCTGAAGTACTGGGCCAGCCGCTCTGAAATATCACCTGGCCAGCACAGGTGAAACACCTTTGGACAAATGACATGACAAGCCAGCACAGGTGTAACACATACTAACTAATGAGGTGACACCAATCAGAGAAATATTTTTGAAAGTCACAGATGGGCTATTGCAAGAAACGATATAAGATACTTTTCCAGTATTGCCATTTGTTTGAATTTTAAACACTTTTTTGGAGAGTTTGAAATTAGGATCCTTTACTCTGGTCAAGGGCATTTCCAGGCACATAGAGCCAAATGGAAATTAATAATATTGAAAGGATTTAGAAAATTCCCCAAACAAATATTTTCCGTTATAAAATTCCCCTAAATGTTCATTTTAAGCTCAAATAATGCAACAAAATCCCACCCCCCCTCATTATTATTTTTTTTAACTATAAAGATAAAGTTTCTCTGCCGGACTAGGGTTGAATCTCTGACCTAATTTCCTGCTATTCTACACATTTTTCCATTAGGCTGAGATAAAATTGTGCACTTTTAAATTGTATTTCCTGTAATTCCAAACACTTATTTTATGGCTTATGATGTTCATATACTATCTGGGAGGCCTGACCTCCGCTGGGTGTGTGCTATGCCAGTGCCTGAATTCAAATACTAGTGGAAAATGAACATTACAATTGTTTAATGGTGCAACATTATCAAAGGATGGTGATGATGATTTCTGATGTTCTAAATATTTACAATTCCAGTGCAACTAAATAAATATATTGTGCATTAAGTAACAGCTCTGTTTACTCTGTTCATAATTACATAAATACACCTGTCAAATAAATGGAATGTTGGGAGTGTTGTAAGGAGTTTCTGCTGTCTGTTTCTGCTGTCTGTCTGGTTGTACCACATCCATAACAGTGTTGGCTCACTAGAGAAACAAAAGTATTTATTCCTGTTTGACTTAAGTATGAATCTATTGTGCCAAGATATTTTCTGTCGTTTATGGGCCCAACCTATGTAACTAGGTCATTATGGGCCCCAACTGTTTATACAATAGGCAGGTAATGAACTGAACATTCACTGATCGTGTAACCTAAGGTTAATGGGAGGTGGAATCTCTGCTGCACAGATGTCAGTTTCACAGAAATGTATTATGTTGATCAGGGAAGAGAAGGGGGGGGGGTTGATTCTCAGTTTGATTCTCTGCCCCACCAATGACACATCACAATACTGATCATAATAGTCACCATGCCGACACCTGTCAGATCTCACTGTCACGCCCTGGCTCTGGGGACTCTCGTATGTTGAGCCAGGGTGTTAGTTGAAATTTTTTGTATTTCTATGTTGGCCAGGGTGGCTCCCAATCAGAGACGGCTGTAGCTCGTTGTCTCTGATTGGGAGCCATACTTAGGTAGCCGTTAGGCATTCGTTTGGTGTGGTATCTTGTTCCTTTTGGTTTGTGTTTGTACTGTAGGACTTCACGTATCGTTTGTTGTTTTGTTCGTTGGTTTGTACATTAAATAAATATGTACGCATCTCACGCTGCGCCTTGGCCCGTTTCTTCCGATGACGATCGTGACAGAAGATACCACCACGACTGGGTCAAGCAGCGTGATGAGGAGAGAGGTTGGAATTGGGAGCAGTGGAGTGAGAGTTGGGCGAGAACCATGGAGGCCTGGTCCACGGGGGAGAGACAAGCCCAGAATTTTTTTTGGGGGGGGCTCACGCCGTGGACGACCGGGCAGCAGGAGGCCAGGATAGAGTGGTTCAGAGGGTTGGCAGAGGAGGCCGCCAGGTTACGGGAGTTACTGGACACCAGGGGGAAGGAGAATGTAGAGGCACGGCGAGAGGTACTGGGGTGTGTTGCCAGTCCGGTCCGGCCCGTTCCTGATCCCCGCATAGGGCCAGTGGCGTGTGTCCCCAGTACGGTCCGGCCTGTTCCTGTCTCTCGCACCGAGCCTGTGGTGTGCGTCGTCAGCCCGGTCCTGCCTGTTCCTGCTCCTCGCACCAAGCCAGTGGTGCGCGTCGCCAGCCCGGTCCGGCCTGTTCCTGCCCCTCGCACCAAGCCAGTGGTGCGCGTCGCCAGCCCGGTCCGGCCTGTTCCTGCCCCTCGCACCAAGCCAGTGGTGCGTGCCTCCAGACCGGTCCGGCCCGTTCCTGCTCCCCGCACCAGGACAGTGGTGCGCGTCGTCAGCCCGGTTCGGCCCGTTCCTGCTCCCCGCACCAGGCCAGTGGTGCGCGTCGTCAGCCCGGTTCGTCCCGTTCCTGCTCCCCGCACCAGGCCAGTGGTGCGCGTTGTCAGTCCAGCACAGCCCGTGCCTGTTCCATACCCACAGCCAACTGGCATACCCAACTTGGCATACCCACAGCCAACTAAATAACATTTTAAATCTGTAAATGCCTTTGCACTGACGTTTACACTGTTGTTGACTATTGGCTCAACAGTTTCCCAGGTGCCTCTAAGAGGAGGAAGAGGAGTAGACAGAAGAGGAGGGGGAAACCCATGGCTCCTGATCCTGCTGATACTTGCAGGTTAGGAGACATTTTGTTTGAATGTTTGAAAAATTACAAGAGTAAAACAAAGACAATAGATCAATGATGTGATTCTGGTGTGAGGGGGTGAATCCTAACGTCCACTTGGGTCAGATCTTCTCTTAGTTATGCAATGATTTCAAATGGACACTAAGTGATACATTTATTTAAAAGAGGAAGTTAAGATTCACCCCTAAAACATGACGATCTTGTATCTGTGGAATTAATTGTCCAAACTACAGTGGGGGAAAAAAGTATTTGATCCCCTGCTGATTTTGTACGTTTGCCTACTGACAAAGACATGATCAGTCTATAATTTGAATGGTAGGTTTATTTGAACAGTGAGAGACAGAATAACAACAAAAAAATCCAGAAAAATGCAACAAAATTTTTTTATACCTTTATTAGCATTTTAATGAGGGAAATAAGTATTTGACCCCTCTGCAAAACATGACTTAGTACTTGGTGGCAAAACCCTTGTTGGCAATCACAGAGGTCAGACGATTCTTGTAGTTGGCCACCAGGTTTGCACACATCTCAGGAGGGATTTTGTCCCACTCCTCTTTGCAGATCTTCTCCAAGTCATTAAGGTCTCGAGGCTGACGTTTGGCAACTTGAACCTTCAGCTCCCTCCACAGATATTCTATGGGATTAAGGTCTGGAGACTGGCTAGGCCACTCCAGGACCTTAATGTGCTTCTTCTTGAGCCACTCCTTTGTTACCTTGGCCGTGTGTTTTGGGTCATTGTCATGCTGGAATACCCATCCACGACCCATTTTCAATGCCCTGGCTGAGGGAAGGAGGTTCTCACCCAAGATTTGACGGTAACTTCAGACGGGCCTGTATATGTGCTTTCTTGAGCAGGGGACCTCACGACAGTATGCTACCAATTGTTTTCTTGGTGACTATGGTCCCAGCTGCCTTGAGATCATTGACAAGATCATCCCGTGTAGTTCTGGGCTGATTCCTCACAGTTCTCATGATCATTGCAACTCCATGAGGTGAGAAATTGCATGGAGCCCCAGGCCGAGGGAGATTGACAGTTATTTTGTGTTTCTTCCATTTGTGAATAATCGCACCAACTGTTGTCATCTTCTCACCAAGCTGCTTGGCGATGGTCTTGTAGCCCATTCCAGCCTTGTGTAGGTCTACAATCTTGTCCCTGACATCTTTGGAGAGCTCTTTGGTCTTTGCCATGGTGGAGAGTTTGGAATCTGATTGATTGATTGCTTCTGTGGATAGGTGTCTTTTATACAGGTAACAAACTGAGATTAGGAGCACTCCCTTTAAGAGTGTGCTCCTAATCTCAGCTCGTTACCTGTATAAAAGACACCTGGGTGCCAGAAATCTTTCTGATTGAGAGGGGGTCAAATACTTATTTCCCTCATTAAAATGCAAATCAATTTAATACATTTTTGACATGTGTTTTTCTGGATTTTTTGGTTGTTATTCTGTCTCTCACTGTTCAAATAAACCTACCATTAAAATTATAGACTGATCATTTCTTTGTCAGTGGGCAAACGTACAAAATCAGCAGGGGATCAAATACTTTTTTCACTCACTAACTGCATTCATGTCATCCATGTAATTTTATCTTGGTTTCAAAGTGTATTAATTTATAACAAAGTTACATCTGATTTCTTATTATGTGTTCTGTTCTTGCTGTATCTATAGTGTACATATTGTTGGTGGAATATCTGTAAATTATTTATATTTTTTTATATAATTATTATAATATATGCAGCATATCTATATATCTCTCTCTATATATATATATATATATATATATATATATATATACATACATACATACAGTGGGGAGAACAAGTATTTGATACACTGCCGATTTTGCAGGTTTTCCTACTTACAAAGCATGTAGAGGTCTGTAACACTTCAACTGTGAGAGACGGAATCTAAAACAAAATCCAGAAAATCACATTGTATGATTTTTAAGTAATTAATTTGCATTTTATTGCATGACATAAGTATTTGATACATCAGAAAAGCAGAACTTTATATTTGGTACAGAAACCTTTGTTTGCAATTACAGAGATCATACGTTTCCTGTAGGTCTTGACCAGGTTTGCACACACTGCAGCAGGGATTTTGGCCCACTCCTCCATACAGACCTTCTCCAGATCCTTCAGGTTTCGGGGCTGTCGCTGGGCAATACAGACTTTCAGCTCCCTCCAAAGATTTTTTATTGGGTTCAGGTCATGGCCCCATCCATCCTCCCCTCAATACGGTGCAGTCGTCCTGTCCCCTTTGCAGAAAAGCATCCCCAAAGAATGATGTTTCCACCTCCATGCTTTATGGTTGGGACGGTGTTCTTGGGGTTGTACTCATCCTTCTTCTTCCTCCAAACACGGCGAGTGGAGTTTAGACCAAAAAGCTATATTTTTGTCTCATCAGACCACATGACCTTCTCCCATTCCTCCTCTGGATCATCCAGATGTTCATTGGTAAACTTCAGACGGGCCTGGACATGTGCTGGCTTGAGCAGGGGGACCTTGCGTGCGCTTCTGGATTTTAATCCATGACGGCGTAGTGTGTTACCAATGGTTTTCTTTGAGACTGTGGTCCCAGCTCTCTTCAGGTCATTGACCAGGTCTTGCCGTGTAGTTCTGGGCTGATCCCTCACCTTCCTCATGATCATTGATGCCCCACGAGGTGAGATCTTGAATGGAGCCCCAGACCGAGGGTGATTGACCGTCATCTTGAACTTCCATTTTCTAATAATTGCGCCAACAGTTGTTGCCTTCTCACCAAGCTGCTTGCCTATTGTCCTGTAGCCCATCCCAGCCTTGTGCAGGTCTACAATTGTATCCCTGATGTCCTTACACAGCTCTCTGGTCTTGGCCATTGTGGAGAGGTTGGAGTCTGTTTGATTGAGTGTGTGGACAGGTGTCTTTTATACAGGTAACGAGTTCAAACAGGTGCAGTTAATACAAGTAATGAGTGGAGAACAGGAGGGCTTCTTAAAGAAAAAGTAACAGGTCTGTGAGAGCCGGAATTCTTACTGGTTGGTAGGTGATCAAACACTTATGTCATGCAAGAAAATGCTAATTCATTACTTAAAAATCACACAATGTGATTTTCTGGATTTTTGTTTTAGATTCCGTCTCTCACAGTTGAAGTGTACCTATGATAAAAATTACAGACCTCTACATGCTTTGTAAGTAGGAAAACCTGCAAAATCTGCAGTGTATCAAATACTTGTTCTCCCCACAGTATATATACACTCTCTATTGTTGTCTGCATCATTTCACCAGGTAAAATTCCTGGTACATATAAATGTACTTCAAATCAAATAAATGTTATTGGTCAAGTGCTCATGATACAGGGTGTATATGTGATATTTGCTCAAATGAATAGTGACATGGTTGAGCAGCTCAGATATCTAGTAATAAATAGTACAGCAATGTTGACCGTGTGTGTGATTCTGATTAAATCCTCTTTTGAAAATCCCCAGGTTCTGTAGTGTTTGCTGCTGAGTCAGAACATAAGGACAAGACAAAAGGTAAAATATGGACCCAGCAGACAAAACTCAATTGTTGATTTCTGCGTGTAAAAGAAGGGGTAGGGGTACTTAGTCAGTTCCACAACTAAATATATTCAACCAAAATGTCTTCCGCATTTAACCCAACCTCTCTGAATCACAGAGGTGTGGGGGACTGCCTTAATCGACGTCCATGGCGCCCAGGGAACAGTTATTGCTGGGGGTTAACTGCCTTGCACAAGGGCAGAACGGCAGATTTTTCCATCTTGCCAGCTTGGGGATTCAAACCAGTGACCTTTAAGTTACTTGCTCAATGTGTTTAACCACTAAGCTTAGTTTCTGGCCATTTTGAGCCTATAATCGAACCCACAATTGCTGATGCTTCAGATACTCAACTAGTCTCAAGAAGGCCAGTTTTATTGCTTATTTAATCAGCACAACAGTTTTCAGCTGTGCTAACATAATTGCAAAAGGGTTTTCTAATGATCAATTAGCCTTTTAAAATGATAAACTTTGATTAGCAAACACAACGTGCCATTGGAACACAGGACTGATGGTTGCTGATAATGGTCCTCTGTACGCCTATGTAGATATTCCATTAAAAATCAGCCGTTTCCAGCTACAATAGCCATTTACAACATTAAACAATGTCTCCAATGTATTTCTGATCAATTTGATGTTATTTTAATGGACCAAAAAATTGCTTTTCTTTCGAAAACAAGGACATTTCTAAGTGACCCCAAACTTTTGATCGGTAGTGTGTATATATATATATATATACTGTCTATTGTTGTCTGCATCATTTCACCAGGTAAAATTCCTGGTACATGTAAATGTACTTCAAATCAAATAAATGTTATTGGTCAAGTGCACAGGATACAGAGTGTATATGTGATATTTGCTCAAATTAATAATGACATGGTTGAACAGCTCAGATATCTAGTAATAAATAGTACAATGTTGACCGTGTGTGTGTGTGATTCTGATTAAATCCTCTTTTGAAAATCCCCAGGTTCTGTAGTGTCCGCTGCTGAGTCAGAACATAAGGACAAGACAACAGGTAAAATATGGACCCAGCAGACAAAACTCAATTGTTGATTTCTGCATGTAAAAGAAGGGGAAAGGGTACTTAGTCAGTTCCACAACTAAATATATACAACCAAAATGTCTTCCGCATTTAACCCAACCTCTCTGAATCACAGAGGTGTGGGGTACTGCCTTAATCAACGTCCATGGCGCCCGGGGAACAGTTATTGCTGGGGGTTAACTGCCTTGCACAAGGGCAGAACGGCAGATTTTTCCATCTTGCCAGCTTGGGGATTCAAACCAGTGACCTTTCAGTTACTTGCTCAACACGCTTAACCACTAAGCTACCTGCCGCCTGAACCAACTAAACCACAGAAAACTAAAAATGAAGCGGAAAAACTTTATTGGTGTTGTACCCTTTTATTCTTGTTACCATAGCTACACATCTCTGTACTTTGCTGTTGATGCTGACAGAGCCTTGGATCAGCCCCATGCAGTCATAACATTCAATACATATAATCACTTGCATGCAGAGACTATGTCCTTTTGCAAATCCAAACTTCCTCCTCTCTCCTCTTCATACTATTATTTCATTCAACGTAGTGCTACCAATAACCATTTGTGTCAGAGTAAAGATCTAAGCAGGCAAATGTGCATTATAGAAATTACAAAATCAGAAATACATTTGATGTATAATTACATATATACACTACATGACCAAAGGTATGTGGACACCTGCTCGTCAAACATCTCATTCCAAAATCATGGGCGTTAATATGGAGTTGGTCCCCCCTTTGCTGCTATAACAGCCTCCACTCTTCTGGGAAGGCTTTCCACTAGATGTTGAAACATTGCTGCAGGGACTTGCTTCCACTCAGCCACAAGAGCATTAGTAAGATCGGGAACTTATGTTGGCCGATTAGACGTTCGATGGGGTTGAGGTCAGGGCTCTGTGCAGGCCAGTCAAGTTCTTCCACACCGATCTCAACAAACCATTTCTGTATGGACCCGCTTTGTGTATGGGGGGCATTGTAATGCTGAAACAGGAAGGGGCCTTCCCCAAACTGTTGCCACAAAGTTGGAAGACAGATCATAGAATGTCATTGTATGCTGTAGAGTTAAGATTTCCCTTCATTGGAACTAAGGGGCCTAGCCCGAACCATGAAAAACAGCCCCAGACCATTATTCCTCCTCCACCAAACTTTACAGTTGGCACTATGCATTCGGGCAGGTAGCGTTCTCCTGGCATTTGCCAAACACAGATTCGTCCCCTTCACAATGACAGCACTTACAGTTGACCAGGGCAGCTCTAGCAGGGCAGAAATTTGAGGAACTGTCTTGTTGGAAATGCAGCATCCTATGACGATGCCAAGTTGAAAGTCACGGAGCTCTTCAGTAAGGCCATTCTACTGCCAGTGTTTGTCTATGGAGATTGCATGGCGGTGCGCTCGATTTTATACACCTGTTAGCAACGGGTGTGCCTGAAATAGCCAAATCCACTAATTTGAAGTGGTCTCCACATACCTTTGTATATATAGTGTGTGTGTGTGTATATATATATATAAAAAAATTACCATCAGAGTACATTGTTTTGTTTTGCCACCGGTGAATGAAAATACTGTATAGTGTTAACGGTGATAATGATTTGGTTAAGTTCCTTTTTAAGGATAAAAAAATAAGAATTGGACACTTCAAACCCTGAATTGAAATGTTAAATTCAACAACTGAATTGGCTGAATTGAAATGGAATTGACCCCGACTCTGAATTATTCTTCATTGTTATTCTTTATACTTCATATAGTGCCACTGCCCTCTGACCTGAGGATCATTCTGGTGGGGAAGACTGGAGCAGGGAAGAGTGCAACAGCAAACACCATCCTGGGGAGAGAGGAGTTTAAAGCAGAGGCCTCCCCCAAGTCTGTGACCAAACACTGTAAGGAAGGTGAAGTGTATGTTCAAGGAACAAAAATAACAGTAATTGACACCCCAGGCCTCTTTGATACAACACTGTCTGACCAGGAGATGAAGAGGGAAATAGATGAGTGCATTAAGAAGTCAGTCCCAGGACCCCATGTGTTCCTGCTGGTGATTAGGCTGGCTAGATACACAGATGAGGAGAGGAAGACTGTGAGCTGGATCCAGAAGAACTTTGGAGCAGACGCTTCTCACTTCACAATCTTACTGTTCACTGGGCCCGATCAACTGGACGGCAAACCAGTGATGACATTCCTGAGAGAGAGTGATGAGCTTCAGAAACTCATCCAGGTCTGTGAGAACAGGTTTCATGTCTTTAACAATAGAGAGAGTGAGGACCGCACTCAGGTCACAGAGCTGCTGGACAAGATAGGGAAGATGGTGGTGAAGAATGGAGGAGATCACTACACCAGTAAGATATATGAAGACACTCAGAATAAGATAAAAGAGGAGGAGAGAAAGAGACAGGAGGAGGAGAGGAAGAGACAGGAGGATGAGAAGAAGAGACAGGAGGATGAGAAGAAGAGATGGGAGGAGGAGAGGAAGATACAGGAGGAGAAGAGGAGAGAAGCAAACAAAGATTGGAGAAGTTCTGTATTACAAATAGGTGGTGCAGCTCTTACAGTTGTGGGAGTTTTGTTGGGATTTCCACCTTTAACAGCAGCTGGAGCTGCTATGACAGGTACAGTAGCAGCTGAGAATCTTGCAGACAAAAATGACAAGTAGGGAATTCAGGACACTCACCTAAAGTTGACTTGAGATGTATGAGCCATCAGAAATATAGGGAGGTTTTTTCATGTTTGGCAACATTCTTGTTGCTTGGTATCATTAAAAAGGTCATGGTTCATGAAATGGTCAAGGGGTCAAGAAGTTTAAATCAGAGCAGTCAAGGTAGATGAATGCCAAGTATCTTTCTGTTGTATATCATTGTTATAATTAATATTTTCTTTCAATATATGTATTCACTATACATCAATATGCTCTTTCGCCTATACATAATTGAGATAATTTCTTTCAGATCATTCTTTGTTTTATGTTCCTACATTTTTTTTCCCTTTATGAATCTATTTTATTGCTTCCTGCTTGTGTTTTATCTCCTGCATTTTATCGTTTTTCCTGTAAAGTGAGTTGAGGTTTTAAATTCACTTTAAATGTAAATAAAGTTTGGAATTAAGATTTTTTTTTTTTATGCATTTACATTGTTTAAAAAATCTGAAAAATACTAGTTCTCATTTATAGTTCTGTAACTACAAAGGTTTATAAAATGGACCATGTTTAGATATTCAATAGTTAACAAAATTAGTAATTAACAATGAGATAGGCCGAGTTCACGGAAATGGAACGTAATTCCCTTTTTATGCACTTTTCTCTCTATGCATATTCTGACCTTGAACTTAAGAATTGTATTTTTTATTAATCAATATACAGTATTTTGTGCGTAAAGGCTCTCCAAACAAAACTGTTTCATGATACTTTCTTAACCCTAAAATGTGCCTAAATAATAGTATTTTTAAATCTACAGTACTAGTTGGTACTGAAACGGATATGAATATGCATAGATGGCTTTCTTTCATTGATCTGAACCTGTTCGCTATGTTTTCTATTGAGTATGTCAACAACATTTTAATTAAAGGTGCACCGTATTTAAAGGGATGGCTTAAGACAAATGTACTGAAAATGTACTGGCCACTTGCTGGCCAACCCTCTGTTGGCCAGCAAGTGGGGGTGATCAATTAACTAAAGACAGTAGGTTAGTTAAGACAGAAACAATAGGAGGGAGGTCGGTTGGGGATTATGGGTGGTCGTATACTGCAACCATCTAGCAATGTAAAGGTTGTGTGATCAAGGAGCGTCGAGAACAATTGTAGCGTTTTAGATAACCCTTCCCCTAACCCTTATTCTAACCTAACCCAATTCACATAACCTTGTACATTGATTATCTTAGTAATCCTAATCACCACTGTAAGTTATCCCCATAATTCTCCTTTGTTGTTATGACGCAACAAGCAAACTGGTCTCAGGAAAGACGAATAATACTGGGTGGCGCAGCGGTCAAAAGCACTGCACCGCAGTGCTGAGGCACCATTTACAGCCTGGGGTTCGATCCCAGGCTGTGTCACAACCGGCCGTGACCGGGAGCCCCATAGGACAGCGCAAAATTGGCCCAGCGGCGTCCGGGAGGGTTTGGCCGGTGGGGCTTTCCATGGATCAACGTGCTCTAGCGACTCCTGAAACAATGAAACAATGTGGTCAATGCAACTAAATCAGAAAATAGAGCACTCGATGGACTTAATCAACAGGCCTTCGCTTGATGGCTAATGCTAGCCAGCCCACATGCTATGTATCAAAGCTTTGCAATTATCTATTTAGCAAGCACAATGTAAGTTACTTAGTTTAGTAAACTAGCTAGTGGGTTTACGAAGTCAAATCGCACAGATTTAACGGAATACTTTTTACACAGCAAGGAATTAAAACGTATAATGTGCTGATAATGTATAACTCCCCAGATCAGTGCACTCAATAAACATATGACCACCACGCTGCAGCAGGAGATGATGGTTATGTTAACAACATGGCACCAACTAGATGCTGTTGCACCCTTGGTATAACGTTAAAACCAAGCCGTCGCCGTACTGTACATGCTGTCAAAACATGCACTTGTCAAGCAGCGGTTTAAAATAACTTAGACTAACGTTAGCTAAACTGAATTGCACGATATCTCCATAGAACTCACTAATAACTAAAACTCAATCAACATACGAACGTGAACTGTCCAATGCTAATATTTGCTCAGCTGTTTGCTAATCTTCCTATTCGGCTTGATGTTGCCAATACCGGAGCTAACAAACGGGACTATTTAGTTACAGCCACACACTAAAACCTGTTTGAACATACAGTAGTTGTCAAAACAGTTAGTTAGTTAGCCCCTTACTCCAAAACTCTCCGCCAGACGTTTGTTCTTCTTACTACGAAAATCCTTAATGATATTTGAAATTCCCTCGCTTGAATCGAGCAGCCATCTTTTTCAATACATTTTGAGACGCACCACAGCGCAGAACGTTGTTGACGCACATGACGTCGGACGTCGTCGGGCTGTACAATTAAAATTTAAGAGTACAGTTACAGTATACAGATAAAATAGATGAGTTCAGGAAAGGGAAATGCTACATGCACGTTAGCGTAACCCAATACTTTAGAGTCAGGACAACGACTTTCCACGTAATAAGTTTACATCACTCCGTTTTGAAAATTCAGTTTTATTTGTTATTTCATTTTTAACCTTTTTTTTTTCCACCAGAAGGAGATGTCTACGTGTCCAACACATTTAATTTCACCCATAAACGTGGCCTAGCTTCTGATTCTGGCAAGCAGCCAAGATTAAACAGCGACACCCAATCAGAATTCAGACTCTGCCTGCTCCTGAGTAGAATAATGTTTGCCTAGCAACACTCATTGGCTTGAAATGACTAGTTGCTGGGAAAATGAAACTTAACAGAATGTAAGGTGCAGCACATTGGGCGCTGCTTCAGCTCTCTCAGTGACAACATGGAACAACAATTAACAGATCTGTGCAACCACACTAAAAGTGAGTATTAAACTTAACTACCTTACTAATTAAATTTTGTACAACAATCTACTCTACAGTATTTGAATAATTGTAGACCAATATAAAGTAGACATTTTATTGATACTAGGTCTGTTAACATTTATGCATAAATAATCATATGATTACATCACTTATCATCAAAAATGTAATTAAGCATTTAGCAAATGGGACAATATGTAGCTGTTAACAATGGCCCACATTATGCTGTACAGTATGTTTGTATTTATACACGTTTTAATATTGTAGAACAGTGAAAGGAGAAACATGGTTAGACTTTAGTGTAGTATACTGTATCTTGTTCAAGGGGGCCGATCTTGGGTCAACAACCATCTTATAGAAGGTTGTTGCTGTGAGGGACACACCTGCAAGTTTCTGTCAGATTGCTAAAACACATGATGTGGTTAGCTGATATGTAAAATACCTATCCAGGCGTTGTAAGATCTGGCGTCAGCAACGTCTGAGCAGAGTAACGCACCCTTTGTGTTCCGACACATTAAGCGCTGGTTTCAGTTCTACTGATTCCACTTAATTATAGTTTGAACTTTTCCTGTCTGTTTACACAGTAGCTGTGATGTTAATGGGAACACAACCTCTAACTGGTTTATCTGGTCTTGACACGTAGCAGCCAGGCAACGGTAGAATAATAACCATGTTTACATCGTCATTTGATATGCATATGAGTACATTATGTCCACCTGATGTAGGCTACGTTGTTAGGGAATGTACTTTGTTTATCGACAGTTATACCATATATCATTACTCTTTTTATAGTTTATAGTTTTATTGTTTTATTGCTTGAAAGTCAAATAGCTGAGAAAAATATATAATTTAGTTCATCCTCATCTGTAAACGTTGGAACCCTGCCAAACACTCTCGGATGAGTCACTGAAGAAATGTGGACTTTGTATTTTGTAACGAGGTCATCATCTGTTTCCATGCTTTTGATTGGCTGCAGTAGTAGTAATGGCTCAAGGAAGAGGAAGGATTCTGAAGATTCTGTTCCTGTTGATACTCTGTCTGCAAGACTTCACTGGTCAATGCCAAGGTACACACACACACACACACACACACACACACACACACACACACACACACACACACACACACACACACACACACACACACACACTACACACTCACACTCACACACACACACACTACACACTTGTTTGTTTGTATCCCATTAGCTTTTGCAGAGGCAGCAGATATTCTTCCTGGGGTCAACAAAAAACATGACAAATAACACAACAGGACAGTCACACTAATAAATACATAAATATATATAATAATAATGATAATAATAATACAAGAAAAGAAAAAAATATGAGTGTGTTTGTGTTTGTGTCCCTTCACAGTTCCCGCCATTCCATGACAAGTTGTTTAATCTTTTTTTTATGGACTTGGGGACTGTGAAGAGACCCCTGGTGGCATGTACTGTGGGATATATATGGGTGTATGAGCTGAATGTTATTTGATTATTTGACTTGAAGAAAAGCAGTTAATGTCTTGTCAACCCTCAACCAGGAAAGACACAGACACACATACAGACACACACACACACACACACACATACATATGTGCATGGAAATACACAGAGTTTTCAGTAGCCTTTTATCAAGACACCCACTATCAAATCAAGAATTTCTTGTCTGTTTCCACAGTTTCAGGCCAGCCCTCTGACCTGAGGATAGTTCTGCTGGGAAAGACTGGAGCAGGGAAGAGTGCAACAGGAAACACCATCCTGGGGAGAGTATTGTTTAACGTGGAGGCTTCTCCAGTGTCTGTGACTGCACAGAGTGAAAAACAGAGTGGAATGGTGGATGGGAGGAAGATTGATGTCATCGACACCCCGGGACTCTATGACACAACAATGTCTAAAGCAGAGATGAAAGGTGAAATAGAAAAGGCCATCTATATGTCAGTCCCAGGACCTCATGCCTTCCTGCTGGTGATCTGACTGGGGAGGTTCACAGAGGAGGAGAGGAACACTGTGAAGTGGATCCAGGAGAACTTTGGAGAAGAAGCTTCAATGTACACCATCTTGCTGTTCACACATGGAGATCAACTGAAGGGCAAATCAGTGGAGGAGTTTTTGGCTGAGAGCAAAGAGCTACAGAAACTCATCAATATCTGTGGGGGCAGATATCACTCCCTAAACAATGACAAGAGAAGAGACAACACTCAGGTCCCAGAGCTGCTGAAGAAGATAGAGGAGATGGTGAAGAGGAATGGAGGACAACACTACACCAATGAGATGTACCAGGAGGCCCAGAGGAAGATCAACGAGGAAAAGGAGAGGAAGAGACAGGAAGAGGAGGAGATAAAGAGAGAGAGGAGACAGGAAGAGGAAGAAAGCAGAAGAAGAGAAGAGAAATTGACTGAATGCAAGTGGTCAGCGTTTGCCAGTACGGCTGCATTGGGGTTGGGAGCCGTGTACGGCTCTCCGTTGTCGTTAGCAGCAGGGGCTGCAGCAGCCGCTTGGAAAGGTTATGGATGCATGGGCACCTATTTCAAATCAGGTTCCTCCTCAAAAGAGAAGAAGGAATAAGATTTCCACATCCACCATCTCAGATTGTTTAGAAATGAAGATTAATTATTTTGTTATATAATATAAATATAATTTGATCTCTGAGAAATTTTGCTAATTTATTGCGCCCAAATTGTCCCTTTTAATTAATAGGATTCATATACTATTCAATAAATATAGTACCCAACATCTGATCTGGATCAAATTTTTTCCCAACAATGATTAAGAATAAATAATGGTCAAAAGCCTCAGATCAGATGTTGGATATTATGCCTTGCTATGTGGAGGGCGGTCATTTGCATCCCCCCAATGGTCCAAATGTGGAAGCCGTACCCTTGCCGATATAGTATCTGAAGATTATGCCTTTGTTAAATGTTTTTCATGAAGAAATAGAATGTTGTTTATGGTAGTATCAAGAGGGAATGTTTTAGGTGTAATACCACATACCACAGACAGGAGGTGGGTTGTAGACAGGGGAGACTGGTGATTGGCCAGAAGAGGGGGCATCAGTGTTTATAAATAGGGGTTAAACGATGAGACGGCAGAACGGCCATAGCAATCTTGAGGAGGCGTTCTCCGGACAACGCGTGTCTGTAATTTATGCTGTAACCTCGTGGTATGAATAAAAGCCTCTAACACGATGCAGCATAGATCGGACTCTTTTGTTGACAGCGATAATTGCCACCATTCATCATATACGACACCGATGTGGTCAGTAATGGTTTGAGGACATTCAGAGATTTTAAAGATACATACACATTACCAGGCAAACCTTTTTTTTATATTTACAATTTAGGTTAGCTATGTTGGCCTATGAAGTCCCTTGGGAAACCCAACTACCGAACTATCCAATGATGAAAGGACTGATCTCTATAATATACATGCTATACATGCTAACTTCTGGAAAGTGGTAAAACATTTTAAACAACTCCACCCCCTTGTTGTCCCAGCAGGTTTTGACAGCCTCTGGTCCCATACTAGAGAACAATTTAATTTGTGGTACTTTTAATAACCATTTTGCTTCAGCTGGCCAATTATTTGAAAGGATAATCTCTGTAAATGCATATCATTCTACTGGAGAGAGTCCTCTAGTCACCTCACCTTGTAGATAATGATCCACTAACAGACTCACATTCTTTATTTTCATTCCAACCATTTGATGTCTATGATGTACTAAGTACTTTGCTAAAGATTGTAAAAAAGTCAAACAAATCCATAGAGGGTGATTCACATAATCCCTTCTTACTTTCACTTATCACAGAACCATTGATATAGTTTAACTTTACAATTGTTTATCCCGAAGGTCTGGAAAGTGACACATAAAGGAGGAGATCCTTCTGACTTAGATAACTACCGTCCAATTTGCAAATGATCTTGCCTTTCCAAAGTTTAGAATCCCTGGCCAACTGTCAGCTAAGAACTTTTTTAACTTCTCACTCTATTCTTAATGTGCACCGATCCGGTTTTAGACCTGGACATAACAAAGTTTCAGCTGCTACGCTTGTTTTAGATGTGTTCAATTGCTTAGATCAGATAAATTATTGTGCTGCATTTCCAAGGCCTTGGACACTATTGACCATCACACTCATTCAAAGGTTGACTGAAATAGGCCTGAATAAGGCTTCTTGAACGTGGTTTGAGAATTATCTGTCAGACAGGACTCAATGTGTTATTTCTGATGGTGTCAAGTCTAGTTTCTTGGTACTGGGACCTGTTCTCTTTACTATTAATATATATAATATTGGTCTATCTGTTAAAACTTGTAATAGTCATCTGTATGCAGACATCACTGTTATGTATGTCATTGCTCCTACTGTTGACCAGGCGTTGTTAGAGTTGCAATCTGACCTTGTTACCTTACAGAAAGCCCTGGTTGGTTTAAAACTTTGACTTAATGTGGGCAAGAATAAATACATGTTGTTCTCTAATTCTCTCAAAAATGTTTCAGATGAACTACATATTTATTCATTGGATGGTTCTCCCATCGATCAGGTTCCCGCCTATAAATAGCTGGGCATTTGAATTGGCAAAGACTTCATGTTTAAAAAACATATGAATGAGTTCCTTAAAAAGCTAAGATTTAAAGTGGGCTTCCTTTTTTAAGAATAGATCTTGCCTCTCCCTAAATAGCAGGAAGCAGATTGTACAGTCAACTTTCCTGACAGTTCTTGACTATGGTGACACCATTTACCAGATTGCAGCAGCTACTACTCTTAAACCTTTGGATGCTGTCTACCATAGCGCCCTTCGCTTTATCACAGGTGACAGTTTTAATACTCACCACTGCATCCTGTATTAAAAGGTCGGCTGGTCCACATTGAAGTTCCATAGATCACTTCATTACTCCCTTTTTGTTTACAAACCTCTACTACACAAGCTTCCAACTTACCTAACTTCGTTGCTAACGTATGAAAGAATGAGCTATCAAAGCCGCTCGTAAGATTAGTTAGCTCCTGAGGTTCCTCTGGTCTCGACCAATTTAGGTAAATCCTACTTTAGTGTTAGTGCCCCCCATTGTTGGAATAACCAAAACAATTCCTTGCATCTTGATTCCCTGGTGCCTCTAGGGCAGGTTAGGACTCTGGTGTTGAATGAATTAATTGAGGATTGCAGTTGTTTTTTTAGTTAAGTTTTTTTTTACTCCCTTTTACTCCCTTTTTCTCCCCAATTTCAATCTTGTCTCATCGCTGCAACTCCCCAACGGGCTCGTGAGGCGAAGGTCGAGTCATGCGTCCTCTGAAACATGACCCGCCAAACCGCGCTTCTTAACACCCACCGCATAACCCGGAAGCCAGCCGCACCAACGTGTCGGAGGAAACACCGTTCAACTGATGACCAAGGTCAGCTTGCAGGCGCCCGTCCCGCCACAAGGAGTCGATAGAGCATGATGAGCCAAGTAAACCCTCCCCTAACCCGGACGACGCTGGGCCAATTGTGCGCCGCCCTATGGGACTCCCGATCACGGCCGGTTGTGATACAGCCCGGGATTGAATCCGGGTCTGTAGTGACGCCTCAAGCACTGCGATAAAATGCCTTAGACCGCTGCGCCACTCGGGAGGCGGATTGCAGTTGTTTTGATTGATTGTAGTTTTATTTGTTGAAGTTGTTGAGGTTGCTTTTATTCTTCTTGTAATATTCGTTTTCCTTCCTGTTTGGGAGATCATTTTGTATTCAAGGCACCATCAGGAATGAGACCCTGGTCTCAATTTGGCTACCCTGAATAAATAAAAGTTAATAAATAAATAAATAAAATATAAACTACTATTGGAAAGCTCATATTCTGAGCTAGCCATAAACAAAAGTATGGTCCACAGATCTAATTGAATCTGAACAACCCTTTAACTGGAACAGAATATGGAAAAATATGGCCTCCCGTGATCCGAACCATCATATACATTTTAAGTTTTGTTCACCTCACTCTCTCCCAATTCACCAGTGGATACAGTAACCATTATAAGTTTTGTTCACCTCACTCTCTCCCAATTCACCAGTGGATACAGTAACCATTAGAAGTTTTGTTCACCTCACTCTCTCCCAATTCACCAGTGGATACAGTAACCATTATAAGTTTTGTTCACCTCACTCTCTCCCAATTCACCAGTGGATACAGTAACCATTAGAAGTTTTGTTCATCTCACTCTCTCCCAATTCACCAGTGGATACAGTAACCATTAGAAGTTTTGTTCACCTCACTCTCTCCCAATTCACCAGTGGATACAGTAACCATTAGAAGTTTTGTTCACCTCACTCTCTCCCAATTCACCAGTGGATACAGTAACCATTTTAAGTTTTGTTCACCTCACTCTCTCCCAATTCACCAGTGGATACAGTAACCATTTAAAGTTTTGTTCACCTCACTCTCTCCCAATTCACCAGTGGATACAGTAACCATTAGAAGTTTTGTTCACCTCACTCTCTCCCAATTCACCAGTGGATACAGTAACCATTAGAAGTTTTGTTCACCTCACTCTCTCCCAATTCACCAGTGGATACAGTAACCATTTTAAGTTTTGTTCACCTCACTCTCTCCCAATTCACCAGTGGATACAGTAACCATTTTAAGTTTTGTTCACCTCACTCTCTCCCAATTCACCAGTGGATACAGTAACCATTAGAAGTTTTGTTCACCTCACTCTCTCCCAATTCACCAGTGGATACAGTAACCATTAGAAGTTATAACATTGGAATTATCGACAGCGAGAATCAATGGTGCTTGTCAAGGAACAATTGAGGCCTGGACAAATATACACTGAGTGTACCAAACATTAGGAACACCTTCCTAATATTGAGTTAGACCCCCTTCAGCCCTCAGAACAACCTCTATTCGTTGGGGCATGGTCTACAAGGTGTCGAAAGCATTCCACAGGGATGCTGGCCCATGTTGACTCCAATGCTTCCCACAGTCGTGTCAAGTTGGTTGGAAGTCCTTTGGGTGGTGGACCATTCTTGATACACACGGGAAACTGTTGAGCGTGAAAAGCCCAGCAGCATTGCAGTTCTTAACGCACTCAAACCGGTGCGCCTGGCACCTACCCCGTTCAAAGGCACTGAAATATTTTGTCTTGCCCATTCACCCTCTGAATGGCACACATACACAATTCATGTCTCAATTGTCTCAAGGCTTAAAAATCCTTTAACTGTCTCCTCCACTTCATCTACACGGATTGAAGTGGATTTAAAAGGTGACATCAATAAGGGATCACAGTGTTCAGCTGGATTCACCTGGTCAGTCTATGTAATGTTTTGTACACTCAGTGTACTTGACTCTGTAAAGAATAATCTCAGCTAAAGCCCAACACATACATACAAACAATATACAGCACCAGTCAAAAGTTTGGACACACCTACTCATTCCAGGGTTGTTCTTTATTTTTACTATTTTCTACATTGTAGAATAATAGTGAAGACATCAAAACTATTAAATAACACATATGCAATCATGTAGTAACCAAAAAAGTGTTAAACAAATCAACCATATATTTTATATTTGAGATTCTTCAAAGGAGCCACCCTTTACCTTGATGACAGCTTTGCACACTCTTGGCATTCTCTCAACTAGCGTCATGAGGTTGTCACCTGGAATTAACAGGTGTGCCTTGTTAAAAGTTAATTTGTGGAATTTCTTTCCTTCTTAATGTGTTTGAGCCAATCAGTTGTGTTGCGACAAGGTAGGGGTGGTATACAGAAGATAGCCCTATTTGGTAAAATACCAAGTCCCTAATATGGCAAGAACAGCTCAAATAAGCAAAGAGAAACGAAAGTCCATCATTACTTTAAGACAGGTCAGTCAATCCGCAAAATTTCAAGAACTTTGAATGTTTCTTCAAGTGCAGTCACTAAAACCATCAAGCGCTATGATTAAACTGGCTCTCATGAGGACCACAACAGGAAAGGAAGACCCAGAGTTACCTCTGCCCAGAGGATAAGTTCATTAGAGTTAACTGCACCTCAGATTGCAGCCCAAATAAATGCTCAAATAAATGTTTCAAAGAGTTCAAGTAACAGACACATCTCAACATCAACTGTTCAGAGGAGACTGCGTGAATCAAGCCTTCATGGAAGATGGACAGGGACTCTGCTGTCCTAGCATTCAAAAATGAATTTATTCAACTCTTTTATTCAACTCTAATTTATTCTCCCATGGTGATTTCATCAGACACAAAAAATACAACGTTTCGATCAGAGTTTGATCTTGGTCTGGTCATTTTTAAAACATTTATTTTTTATTTTTTATTTGATATGTTCTTCTGTCCTGCACATGATACGTTGGATGTGCATATTTTTCTATTAAATGATTAACAACATTATCCTAATCTGACTTTGGTGCAGATCATATTGTCCTTTACATTACCGTCTCTGGTAAACACACACTATATCATTTGTATTTGTCACATGCACAGGATACAGAAGGTGTAAATGATACAGTGAAATGGTTACTTGCATATTTGCATAGTAGCAATATCAAAAATAGAAAGTGCCCAGAGAAAAATATTGTATAAATATTTTATAATTATTAGATGATTCTCACTTGTCTAAATTGATGGGTCATGTGAAAGAAATGCTATAACCACCCCTCAGCCATATCTAGCTAAGTGGATGGGTCACTATTGTCTAGAGATGTACACATGTTCATGAAATACAATGGATGGCCGTAATCAGCCCCAGACACACCTGGCTAACTTGATGGTAATCCTCTGGCGAAGTGGAGTCTGCAGGTAGCTCAAGCTAATCAACTAGGTTCAATGTTAGCTAGCTAGCTAACATTAGGCTATAGCTAGCAATCCAAATGGATTTCTGAGATACGAATAATATTACTACACAGATCATACAAGTAACGTTAGCTAGCGAGCCAGCAAGCTAACGTTCGCTAGCTACCTAACAGTACGCTTTAACTTGCATTGAAAATGACTTTCTGACAAAATTAGAAACGTATAATATCTGAAAATGTAGCTAGACTCTTGCCCATATACATGGATGAACGCTTCACAGCACACTGCTACCCCTTTAACTCTGTTTTTTTTTGTAGTTACAGCTTGTTTGGCTCGCGTTATGTCAAGTCACTCCAGTTCACACTGACCGTAGTAGTAGTCCATCACAACGTTTTCCCACTGATCTTTGTCTATAGCGCCTGCTAAATTCAATGCAGCAATGTTGTTGAGAGCAGTCCATTGCTAACGTTATATCATTCAAAAAAGCTGAGATATTTTCCCAAAATGTCATTTAAGGTGCTCCAAAGCTTTTTACTATCACTCTTTATATCATTTATCTTTGTTTCATTGTGTAGTTTCTTCTTCTTTTTATTCAGTTTAGTCACATGATTTCTCAATTTGCTGTACAGTTGCCAATTGGTTGTGCAGCCAGACTTATTTGCCATTCCTTTTGCCTCATCCCTCTCAACCATACCATTTTTCAATTCCTCATCAATCCACGGGGATTTAACCGTTTTCACAGTCATTTTCTAAATGGGTGCATGCTTATTAGTAACTGCAACAAGCAGTTTAATAAATGTGTCAAGTGCAGCATCTGTTTGCTCCTCATTAAACACCACAGACCAACAAATATTATTTACATCAATAACATAGGAATCACTACAAAACTTATTGTATGACCTCTTACACACTATATTAGGCCCAGCCTTTGGAACTTTGGTTTTCCTAGACATGGCTACTATATTGTGATCACCACATCCAATGGATTTGGATACTGCTTTCAAGCACATTTTTGCAACATTAGTAAAGATGTGTTCAATACATGTAGATTATTTCATTCCTGTGCTGTTTGTAACTACCCTGGCAGGTTGACTGATAACCTGAACCAGGTTGCAGGCACTGGTGACAGTGAAGCTTTTTCTTGAGTGGGCAGCTTGATGAAAGCCGGTCAATATTTAAATCACCCAGAAAATATACCTCTCTGTTGATATCACATACATTATCAAGCATTTCACACGTTATCCAGATACTGACTGTCAGCACTTGGTGGTCTATAGCAGCTTCCCACAATAATGGGCTTTAGGTGAGGCAGATGAACCTGTAGCCATATTACTTCAACAGTATGTAACATGAGATCCTCTCTAATCTTTACAGGAATTAGGCTCTGAATATAAACAGCAACACCTCCACCACTGGCAATTCTGTCTTTTCTCTAAATGTTATAACCTTGTATTGCTACCACTGTATCATCAAAGGTATTGTCTAAGTGAGTTTCAGAGATAGAATATGAATGTCATCTGTTACTAGCAAGTTATTAATTTCATGAACCTTGTTTCTTAAGCTACATATGGTAACGTGGGCTATTTTGAGCACTTTTCTGGGATGCTTGCTTGTTTTCATTGCTTTACTGGGAAGCTTAGCAGAAGTAGATATTCTCATGTTATCTATGTTCGTGCAGGGTGAGCTGAACACAGTGGACTTCCTACTAGGGCACTCCGCCTATGTGCTAACAGCGTAAATCTGGTTCACAGGCACGTGATTGCTGTATACAATAGCTGTAGGATCAGCAGAGGCATTCAGGTTAGTTACTTACATTGTGTCTTCCAATGCCCCTGGTATAATGTACATTTGCTAAAGCATTATGATGACTAAGCGACATAATGGTAGGGATTAACTGAGCTGGGCTTGGTTTATTGATAAGTTATTGTCTCAACGCAGACATGTAATGCTGTTAAAGGATCCAGGAACCAAATGATTCAGGCGGATTCCATCCTCCTTATAAAACGTGTTCTGTTTACAAAAGGTATAGAAATTGTCAACAAAAGTTACACCATTGAGCTGCAATAATCACGTAGCCAGTTGTGAAAAGAAATAATCCTGCTAAAGCGTTCAATGCCACGATTCAGCGAGGGCACAGGGCCAGATATGATGGGTATTTTATTAGTGTCTAGCAGAGAGTCAATCAGCTCTTTGAAATCCAGTTTCAACTGTTCAGAGCTGCCCTTCATAATGTAATTAAAACCCACATGGACTATGATAGAATCGGTGTCCATATCCTGGTGTAGTATATTCGGGAGCAGCTTAGTAATATAATTTACTCAAGCTCTGGGATAGGACATTGTTTTTGCACCAGGAACAGTCACATTTTTTACCATGGAGCTGCCCAAAATCATGGCTGGCGAGAAGGACGAGGAAATCCGCCCACTCCCACGCTTCACAGGATTCGGAGAACCCTTTAAGGACGGACGAGAGGCAGGATAACTTGAGACGTAGCTCCCGGCGCCTGGTGCCTCCGACAGATGGAGAAGCCCTGCTCGATCCAGAGCAGGGACGGAAGGTTGCCGACGTCGACTTCGAAATCGTAGGGGAAGGAGTAGTAGGCACATTCTCTACCCTTCTCCCCTACAGTAAGAGGTCCCATTCTCTACCCTTCTCTCCTACAGTAAGAGGTCCCATTCTCTACCCTTCTCTCCTACAGTAAGAGGTCCCATTCTCTACCCTTCTCTCCTACAGTAAGAGGTCCCATTCTCTCCCCTTCTCCCCTACAGTAAGAGGTCCCATTCTCTACCCTTCTCTCCTACAGTAAGAGGTCCCATTCTCTACCCTTCTCCCCTACAGTAAGAGGTCCCATTCTCTACCCTTCTCCCCTACAGTAAGAGGTCCCATTCTCTACCCTTCTCTCCTACAGTAAGAGGTCCCATTCTCTACCCTTCTCCCCTACAGTAAGAGGTCCCATTCTCTACCCTTCTCTCCTACAGTAAGTGTGTACTATTCTCTCCCCCTAGTGGATGTAGAAATAAATGCATAATTGTAAGAAGTATGGTGTAAACTCACTGGTTAAGTCCTCATCTGCTAATCCCATGTATTTCAATCTGTGAGGGGGAGTGAACTACTACACAGTTCTAAGATAATAGTTATTAACAGAGGTGTAGTTCAGGGTAATGTCAACACAGCCCCTCCATTTTGGGAGATTATCTGTCTGACCATGTTGGTTGTTTATCACCTGCTCTGTCTGTCCTGCAGTGGCGGCTCCTGAAAAAATTCTCAGGGGGGGCAATTTTTCTGATGATTTAGGTGACCTACACACATTTTAAAAAAGATATGTCCAGCAACAACATGAAGACAGGGGCAGCATATAAGTCAATACCAGAAGCATTTATTGACTGATCTGGGGAGATGGATTCCAGTTTCTGTGACAGATTATAAATAATCTCTGATGCCTTTGTTATATTAGCTTTTGGTTGAATGTACACAACGGTAACAAACAATTGGGGGAACTCACGGGGCAGATAGTAAGGTCGCAGTGACACAGAAAGCAGTTCAATGTCGGGGGTACAGAGTCGCTCTCTTACCAGGATCGATTTACACCACTGGTCCCTGACAAGCAGGCAGACGCCCCCGCCGTGAAGTTTCCCTGTGACTGTCAGATCGCGGTCCGCTCTGACCAGGGTGAAGCCGGCCGGCTCCACTTCTCTGTCCGGGACTCTGTCATCCAGCCAAGTCTCAGTAAATGCCAGCAAACAGGCCTCCCGATATTCGTGTTGGAAGCGCAGATTCGCTGACAACTCATCCGCTTTCCCCCTCAGTGACTGGGCATTAATCAGCAAGGTGGTGGGTAAGGGAAGTTTGTTCTTAATTTTTTTAAAGTCGTTGTCTGATTCCCCCGCGTTTTCCACGTTTGCATTTGGGTTTGTAATCCACTCGCAGACAATCAGGTATTAGATGGGCCATTGGGATATCCATCGCGTTCGTATTTGAGTTGCATTGTAGTAAAAACTCCCTGCTGTATTGGATTCCGCTGCCAGCAGTGTTTTCATTATTTAGTCCGTTCGTAGCTCGTATGTACACGATCAACAAGATCAGTCCAAAACCCACCACTGGAAATCCATGGTTGGCAGAATGTTTGTAAACTAAGTGTACAAATTAAAAACATAAGATAACGTCACACACACTGCAGGTCGCAACAGAGACGCTGCTACCCGCTCTTTTCTTAGTTACGTTCATTGTTACGTTACGTATGACGAAAGCGCGTAAGTGCAAGCCCTCAGAAACCCATAGAGATTGTATTGAAAGCTCTGATATTTGAAAAAAATAGATTTTACATGGGAGTCTATGACAGACTTCTGGGAGATTTTCAACCTGACTGAAATCGCCCCAAAAGGGGGGGCATTTGAAGCACGACTTTAGCCTGATTGGACATTTAGTGGTACTGTGGCAGATCAGGCGTCTAGATTACAACACTGATAACTACTGTTGCCGTGATATAATTGATTAGAAAAAAAATCCCTTCCTTTTCCCGTTTGGCAGTGCGTCGCCCATATCGCCCTATTGAACACACCGCCCCTGCTGTCCTGTCAGGTCATATTAACACCGGTCAAACCATTACATTTTACATTACATTTTAGTCATTTAGCAGACGCTCTTATCCAGAGCGACTTACAGTTTTTCATACTGGCCCCCCGTAGGAAACGAACCCACATCCCTGCCGGCCAAACCCTCCCCTTCCTTGGACGACGCTGGACCAATTGTGGGCCGTCCATGGGTCTCCCGGTCGCGGCCGGCTGCGACAGAGCCTGGACTCGAACCAGGATCTCTAGTGGCACAGCTAGCACTGCGATGCAGTGCCTTAGACCACTGCGCCTGTCCTGTCAGGTCATATTAACACTGGTCAAACCCTTTCTCTGTCTGTCCTGTCTGGTCATATTAACACTGGTCAAACCTTTTGTCTGTCTGTCCTGTCAGGTTATATTAACACTGGTCAAACCCTTTCTCTGTCTGTCCCGTCTGGTCATATTAACACTGGTCAAACCATTTGTCTGTCTGTCCTGTCAGGTCATATTAACACTGGTCAAACCCTTTCTCTGTCTGTCCTGTCAGGTCATATTAACACTGGTTAAATGCTTTCTCTGTCCTGTCAGGTCAAATTAACACTGGTTAAATGCTTTCTCTGTCTGTCCTGTCAGGTCATATTAACACTGGTCAAACCCTTTCAAAGAGATGGGCCAAAATAATGTTTCAGTATGTCAAGCAAGCATCATGTGATAGTGACAATCAGTGATTGGTCATGTGATAGTAACAATCAGTGATTGGTCATGTGATAGTAACAATCAGTGGTCATGTGATAGTAACAATCAGTGGTCATGTGATAGTAACAATCAGTGGTCATGTGATAGTAACAATCAGTGATTGGTCATGTGATAGTAACAATCAGTGATTGGTCATTTGATAGTAACAATCAGGGGTCATGTGATAGTAACAATCAGTGGTCATGTGATAGGAACAATCAGTGGTCATGTGATAGTAACAATCAGTGGTCATGTGATAGTAACAATCAGTGGTCATATGATAGTAACGACCAGTGGTCATGTGATAGTAACAATCAGTGGTCATGTGATAGGAACAATCAGTGGTCATGTGATAGGAACAATCAGTGGTCATGTGATAGGAACAATCAGTGGTCATGTGATAGGAACAATCAGTGGTCATGTGATAGTAACAATCAGTGGTCATGTGATAGTAACAATCAGTGGTCATGTGATAGTAACAATCAGTGGTCATGTGATAGGAACAATCAGTGGTCATGTGATAGGAACAATCAGTGGTCATGTGATAGGAACAATCAGTGGTCATGTGATAGTAACAATCAGTGGTCATGTGATAGTAACAATCAGTGGTCATGTGATAGTAACAATCAGTGGTCATGTGATAGTAACAATCAGTGGTCATGTGATAGATCAGTTGATGTGTATTTTTATCTTAATCTCTTTTTGTTGACTACTACTGACAGGAGGATAATGACATAGATGTAGACTTCATAGAAACTGCTGAAGGCATAATAATACTGTCAAGCATATCAACAAACACACAGATTTGGTGAATCAAAACCTACTATTGTCAACCATACCCACCCACAATCATAGTCTGTAAACGTCAGCTACTCCAACTGCAAGTTTACCCAAAGACTGAGGAACAAGAAGAATTGCTGAGTATGCCACTGGTGAGTATCACTGTTTCACCTTTGCAGAGAAAGTACACAAAATGTTGCTGCTAAACACTAGCTGATAATGTTCATATTTAGCTGATAGACACTAGCTGATAGTGTTCATATTTAGCTGATAGACACTAGCTGATAGTGTTCATATTTAGCTGATAGACACTAGCAGATAATGTTCATATTTAGCTGATAGACACTAGCAGATAATGTTCATATTTAGCTGATAGACACTTGCAGATAATGTTCATATTTAGCTGATAGACACTAGCAGATAGTGTTCATATTTAGCTGTAAGAAACTAGGAGATAGTGTTCATATTTAGCTGATAGACACTAGCTGAAAGTGCAGACAGGCTGCTACAGAGAACATACAGACATGTTGCTACAGAGAACATACAGACAGGCTGCTACAGAGAACATACAGACAGGCTGCTACAGAGAACATACAGACATGTTGCTACAGAGAACATACAGACATGCTGCTACAGAGAACACACAGAGGCTAAGAGGAATGGAAAAATGTGAGTACAGCTATTTCAGCTTCAAAGCTCTGTGAGTTAGGTATCTGAACAGAGAAACCAAAACGTAACAAAATATTGTAATACATTCACTAGAATGTCTCTTCATTTGCATTTCACAATATACAGTACAATTATAGAAGAGGACAATGTGAACCAATGGCTTGCATTAGAATGTTTACATTTCCTGTTTGGTTTTACAGATTCAGGGCATCCCTCTGACCTGAGGATAGTTCTGGTGGGGAAGACTGGAGCAGGGAAGAGTGCAACATGAAACACCATCCTGGGGAGAGTAGTGTTTAATATGGATGTCTACCCCAAGTCTGTGACCTCACTCTGTATGAAAGAGAGTGGAAAGGTGGCTAGGAGAAAGATTGATGTAGTGGACACTCCAGTTCCCGGTTTCCAACTAACCCCAGGGCCCGGTTTCCCACTAACACCAGGGCCCGGTTTCCAACTAACCCCAGGGCCCGGTTTCCCGCTAACACCAGGGCCCGGTTTCCCACTAACCACAGTGCCCGGTTTCCCGCTAACCACAGTGCCCAGTTTCCCACTAACCACAGTGCCCGGTTTCCCACTAACCACAGTGCCCGGTTTCCCACTAACCACAGTGCCCGGTTTCCCGCTAACACCAGAGCTCGGTTTCCCGCTAACCCCATGACCAGGTTTTCCGATAGCGATGGAACTTAAGCTTACGAGTGTTTTAACAATGCATCTTTCCTACAACATGTGTTTCCCAAAACACCACATAGAGAGAATGTTCACTAAGTGTGTCGTTGAGGCTTGTCGATACTGAAAGGATCGAAAGACAGGCAGCGCTGCTCTCAGATCAGCGTTCTCCCTTTCCAATCTTACCTTAAGGGAATGGAGGACAGTACTACACCAGTGAGATGATAGAGGAGATGGTGGAGGGGAATGGAGGACAGTAATGCACCAGTGAGATCATAGAGGAGATGGTGTATGGGGAATGGAGGACAGTACTACACCAGTGAGATGATAGAGGAGATGGTGGAGGGGAATGGAGGACAGTACTACACCAATGAGATGATAGAGGAGATGGTGGAGGGGAATGGAGGACAGTACTACACCAGTGAGATGATAGAGGAGATGGTGGAGGGGAATGGAGGACAGGACTACACCAGTGAGATCATAGAGGAGATGGTGGAGGGGAATGGAGGACAGTACTACACCAGTGAGATCATAGAGGAGATGGTGTAGGGGAATGGAGGACAGGACTACACCAGTGAGATGATAGAGGAGATGGTGGAGGGGAATGGAGGACAGTACTACACCAATGAGATGATAGAGGAGATGGTGGAGGGGAATGGAGGACAGTACTACACCAGTGAGATGATAGAGGAGATGGTGTAGGGGAATGGAGGACAGGACTACACCAGTGAGATCATAGAGGAGATGGTGGAGGGGAATGGAGGACAGTACTACACCAGTGAGATCATAGAGGAGATGGTGGAGGGGAATGGATGACAGTACTACACCAGTGAGATCATAGAGGAGATGGTGGAGAGGAATGGATGACAGTACTACACCAGTGAGATCATAGAGGAGATGGTGGAGGGGAATGGATGACAGTACTACACCAGTGAGATGTACAGTACCAGGAAGCTCAGAGAGCCCAAGAACAGACAGACAGTTGGAGAAAGATTGCAAAGTTAGGGAGAGCCGTAGCAGAGGCAGGAATTGTTTTTTAATCGCTGGAACAGCAGTGCTTGTGTCACCAGTTGAGTTGCTGAAAACATCAGTAACGATATCATTAGGTTTGACAGCAGGATGTATTTAACTGATTGTAACCACTGCCACTGACTTCTGATAGGGAGGGGAAAGCAACTAATGATTCATATTCGGATGAAG
Organism: Coregonus clupeaformis; assembly: GCF_020615455.1. Classification (NCBI taxonomy): domain Eukaryota; kingdom Metazoa; phylum Chordata; class Actinopteri; order Salmoniformes; family Salmonidae; genus Coregonus; species Coregonus clupeaformis. The sequence continues at coordinate 55,890 of NW_025534736.1, forward strand.
AATCAACATTTTTTGAAAATGTCTACAAATAAACAGCAGTGTAAACTTCTCTGTCACTTGTTTAGGTCAGACTGTCTTTTGTATTTACACACAATTATTTCTGAAGGAAAAATATTTATACAAATATATGCAAGCTATTGTGAGGAGTTTGTAATAAATACTTTATAACCACTGAACTCTGCATTGTTCTTTGGCTCTTTTTCCTTATTTGGTCTGATAGGTTCCTCTAGTGGTGACCTTGAACACAACACTCTGTGGTCTGATTGGTCCCTCTAGTGGTGACCTTGAACACAACACTAGATAAGAACAGTGAGTTCTGTTATTGTAATGTGTCTGTATGTGTAGGCCAGTGGACGAGATGGGTCCCATTATGATGAGAAGGCCAGTGTTTCTCAACCTTTTTCGGATACTGTACCACCAAGTACATTTTGCTCTGTACCCCCTCATGCAATTTTACCTGTAAGCCTAATGTCTCATGAGTCTTCTCAGCACCACCTGTGGAAATGCCAAGTACCCTTAGGGGACCTATCAGCCCTGGTTGAGAACCAGTGGTGTAGTCCTACTGCAGGGACAGAGTCCTGGTTGAGAACCAGTGGTGTAGTCCTACTGCAGGGACAGAGTCCTGGTTGAGAACCAGTGGTGTAGTCCTACTGCAGGGACAGAGTCCTGGTTGAGAACCAGTGGTGTAGTCCTACTGCAGGGACAGAGTCCTGGTTGAGAACCAGGGGTGTAGTCCTACTGCAGGGACAGAGTCCTGGTTGAGAACCAGTGGTGTAGTCCTACTGCAGGGACAGAGTCCTGGTTGAGAACCAGTGGTGTAGTCCTACTGCAGGGACAGAGTCCTGGTTGAGAACCAGTGGTGTAGTCCTGCTGCAGGGACAGAGTCCTGGTTGAGAACCAGTGGTGTAGTCCTGCTGCAGGGACAGAGTCCTGGTTGAGAACCAGTGGTGTAGTCCTGCTGCAGGGACAGAGTCCTGGTTGAGAACCAGTGGTGTAGGTCTACTGCAGGGACAGAGTCCTGGTTGAGAACCAGTGGTGTAGTCCTACTGCAGGGACAGAGTCCTGGTTGAGAACCAGTGGTGTAGTCCTACTGCAGGGACAGAGTCCTGGTTGAGAACCAGTGGTGTAGGTCTACTGCAGGGACAGAGTCCTGGTTGAGAACCAGTGGTGTAGTCCTACTGCAGGGACAGAGTCCTGGTTGAGAACCAGGGGTGTAGGTCTACTGCAGGGACAGAGTCCTGGTTGAGAACCAGTGGTGTAGTCCTACTGCAGGGACAGAGTCCTGGTTGAGAACCAGTGGTGTAGTCCTACTGCAGGGACAGAGTCCTGGTTGAGAACCAGTGGTGTAGTCCTACTGCAGGGACAGAGTCCTGGTTGAGAACCAGGGGTGTAGGTCTACTGCAGGGACAGAGTCCTGGTTGAGAACCAGTGGTGTAGGTATACTGCAGGGACAACAGAGACTCAGCTAGAGACTGAGCTAACCTAACTCAGCAGGAGTTAAATAAATGCCTGAGCGGGGTCCCAAAATGTTTATTTCAGACCCTGCTGAGGGTGCCACTGAGCAGTAAATGGAAAAGAGTACAAACAGATCTGGGATTCGGGCTAGGTAACTATATACTAACATTTCACAATGCTTGTTTATTTTATTCAACCTTTTCCCCCTGAAGGTGGTGTCTCTGTGTGCGACATGTTTATTTTTACTCAGAGCTGTGGACTATCTTGTGTTTCTGGGCAGACAGCCAATGTTGAGTTGTCAGGAGGAGCTTGACAATAGCAACACCCAATCAGAATTCAGACTCTGCCTGTCCTGAGTTGAATTATTTTTGCCTAGCAACACTCTCATTGGCTATAAATACTACTTACAGGGGAAATGAAACTTAACTCGGAATGTTCAGGTAACTGCCTAAATAAAGGAAACACTTGAGTAACAGGAAGTTCTGGTGGCTCTGTTATGCATTTTCCTTGCATGGTTTAGGTCCACTCAACCCCTTAGAGACCAAGGTAAACACCAGTAAATACACAGCCATTCTGAGTGATCACCTTCAACCTATGGGGAATCATATCTATCCTGATGGGAGTGGTCTCTTCCAGGATGACAATGCCCCCATCCACAGGGTACGAGTGGTCACTGAATGGTTTGATGAGCTTGAAAACTATGTAAACCATATGCCATGGCCGTCTCAGTCACCCGATCTCAACCCAATTAAACACTTGTAGAAAAACAAAAGAAGAAGGAAGGGTTGCTTCCCTGACGAAGGCCATGCAGCCGAAACGCGTCAGAGTTTTTTAAACAAATAAAGGCATTTTCATTCATTAAATGAAGCCTTGGTTCTCCTTTCTTTATCAATTAAACACATTGGAGATTCTGGATCTCCGCTTGAGACAGCGTTTTCCACCACCATCAACCAAACACCAAATTATGGAATTTCTCACGGAAGAAGGATGTTGCATCCCTCTAATAGAGTTTCCAGACACTTGTAGAATCTATACCATGACGCATTGAAGCAGTTCTGGCGTCTCGTGGTGGCCCAACGCCCTATTAAGACCCATTATGTTGGTGTTTCCTTTCATTTGGCAGTTACCTGTAAGTTGCAGCAAATAGCTTCACTTCTCACATTCACAACAGGGAACAACAATTAACAGATCCGTGCAACCACGCTAAAAGTTAGTATTCAACTTAACTATCTTACTAATTAAATTATATACAAGAACAGAGGTACACTTAGAAAAAAAGGGTTCCAAATGGGTTCTTCGACTGTCCCCAGAGGATAACCATTTTTGGTTCCAGGAAAGGGTTCTACCTGGAACCGAAACGGTTCTACCTGGAACCAAAAATGGTTCTTTATAGGGTTCTTCTATGGGGACAGCTTCATAGATAGCATGTTTTTTTTTCTATAAGTTTAGAGGCTCACCACTGAGCAGGACAAAACAATTACATTAGAAGACCTAGGCAACTATGAGCCTGAGTGTCAGTCTGTTTGTGCTATCATTCCAACTCATTGTCACTTATTGTCATGGCTTGATAGTGATCAATGGAGTTGGAAAGAGCACAAACAGATCTGGGACCAGGCTAACCAACTGTATAGTTACATTTGAAAATGCAGTTTTATTTTGAACCTTTTTTTCCCAGAAGGAGGTATCTATGTGTCCGACACGTTTCATTTTCCCCAGAGATGTGACCTATCTTCTGATTCTGGGTTGAGTTGTGGCTTATCCAAGGTTGTAAGGTGTCAGTAGGAGGTTGATAATAGTGACACCCAATAAGAATTCAGCCTCTGCCTGTCCTGTGGTGAATTACTTCTCTCATTGGCTAGAAATGACTGGTTACAGATGAAACGAAACTTAACTCAAGACTATAAGGTGCAGCACATAGCTTCACCTCTCACTGTCACAACAGGGGACAATTAACAGATACGTGCAACTACACTTAAAGTGAGTATTCAACTTAACTACCTTACTAATTAAATGTACAACAATCTATTGTACAGTATTTTAATAACTGTACAACATTAAGTAAACATTAATTGATACCAGGTTTGTTGACATTTATGCATATATGATCAAACGATTCGGATGTCAACAATCACATTCTTCGATATGTTTGTATTCATACATATGGTTTAATATTGTATAACAATGAAAGGAGAATGATGTTTTTCACTTTTATCTGAAACATTTATCTTGAACTGGTCCATCTGATCCCAACACGTAGCAGAATGTAAACTGTAGAATGATACACATGTTTAGAATGTCATTTGACACACCCTAAATGAGTACATTATGTTTACCTGATGTAGGCTACGTTGTTAGGGAATGTACTATGTTTTACGACAGTTACACCACATAGCATTACTCTTTTTATAGTTCACATTGTTTTCAAGTGAAATAGCCGAGAAGAAATTCTAATTTAGTTCATATAGACTTTGTTTTTTGTAATGAGGTCATCGTCTGTTTTCTATGTTTTTGATTGGCCAACTGTATCAGCGATGGAAAGAGGAAGAGGAGGGACTCTGAAGATTCTGTTCCTGTTGACACTCTGTCTGCAAGACTTCACTGGTCAATGCCAAGGTACAATAACACACATACACACACAAACACATGCATTCACATACACACACCAGGGCCGTGCACAGACCGTTCAGGGGGCAGGTGCTCAAAATAAAAAAAGGGCAACATTTAAAAAATAACAAATGCCTCTGTAGCGTACATTTTCAAGCATAGGCCTATTTATTTCTGCAACACACTCATCATTACAAACTAGTTCATTGCCTCCTAAAGACATGATTGACATGGGGAAAAGAAGGCGGGCTATCAGGTGATCATTGATGTTGATGATAGATGTTAATCTGCTAGTTAGATTATTTATTTTACTGATTGTGATTTACATGTATTTTCTTCTTCTCTCTGCTGCCTATCAGCCAATCAGACTGAAGTATTTTCTTCTTCTCTCTGCTGGGCGTATCAGCCAATCAGACTGAAGTCTTTTCTTCTTCTCTCTGCTGCCTATCAGCCAATCAGACTGAAGTCTTTTCTTCTTCTCTCTACTGCTTATCAGCCAATCAGACTGAAGTATTTCCTTCTTCTCTCTGCTGCCTATCAGCCAATCAGACTGAAGTATTTTCTTCTTCTCTCTGCTGGGCATATCAGCCAATCAGACTGAAGTATTTTCTTCTTCTCTCTGCTGGGCGTATCAGCCAATCAGACTGAAGTCTTTTCTTCTTCTCTCTGCTGCCTATCAGCCAATCAGACTGAATATGGACGATGATGTAGGCTAAATAAAGTGTTATCAAGTGTTAAACGAATGTTAAGATCTCTCAAGCTGGGCGTCTCCTTACAGAGCAGACTGGGAAACAGGCGCAACCAACGGACGGGGTGAGGGGTGGTGAACTTGACAACAACTTGTGAGAAGGGGGTTCCGAACAATAATGACAGAAACGTTTCTTTAATGTTAGACAATCGCTATCAACTCAAGCACTTCTTGTCTGTTTTTACAGATTCAGGGCAGCCCTCTGAACTGAGGATAGTGTCACGATTCAGACAGACGACCAGAGGACCACAATTGCGTCACACCAGAAAGTTTATTAAACTTAAGGGAAAAGGGAAGTAGGGAGTGAATGAAGGCTCCAGGGGTAACAGGGGTCCCGTCCAATGCGCTGGGTCTGTGCCCCCCCCAGTGGCAGCGATGCGTCCTATGAAGCCGGTGGTGGGTGGTCCAGAAGTCCTGGGGGGGGGAGACACAGACACAACAGGGCGGAATGAAACCAGGCAGCAGTACAGTTCAAGAGAAATCCAAAATACGTAGTAGCAAGGCAGAAGGCTGGTCAGAGTTACCGGGATTGAAGAGTAGTCAGGAGTCGTAATGGCAGAAGCAGGTCTGGATCTCCTGAGGCAGAAGAGTATCCAATAAACAGGCAGGTCCGGGGGTCACAAAACCAGGGTGAGCCAGAAGCGCGAGCAAACAGGTTCGGGTGTGAGCTTTGCAGACGATCTGACACCGGAGAGCTGAAAGACAGGGCCTAAATACTGGGAGAGGTAGTGGGTAATGCAGCGCAGCTGGCAGAGTAATTAGAGCAGAGCAGAGCAGGGACAGGTGGAGCTAGTTAGGCTGAGTAGAGAGAGTGGTGAGCAGAGTGGAAGAAAATTAAGGTGGTAACCCGGTGGAGTGAGAGGCCCATGACAGAACCCCCCCCCCAAGGGACGGCCCCAGAAGTCCCAAGAGCAACACCACGCCGGGCGGGAGGAGGGGAGCCGGAGGAGGGCTAGAACTCCTCCGAACGGTCCGAGTGAACGTCCTCATCCTCGGAGGAAGCCGGAGGGCCGTGGTCGGGAGATGGGACAGGTCCCGAGACAGGATCAGGCACAGGACAGGAAGCCGAGCGGGCCGGACGGTTAGGGACCCCTCTGGGGCGGCCCCTACGGATTGCAGGTTGATCAGGATGCCGTTGGTGGAAAGCGGTGATGAGAGTCCTATCCACAATCCGACTAGCTGGCACCCAGGTCCTTTCTTCAGGTCCATAGCCCTCCCAGTCAATGAGGTACTGGAGACCCCTACCCCTCCGTCTGGACCGAAGCAGGCGGCGGACGGTGTAAACCAGACCACCATCGACGAGCCGTGGAGGAGGAGGACCAGGCGCAGCAGGGACCAGCGGACTCTCATGGATGGGCTTAATCTTAGACACATGGAAAGTGGGGGTGCACCCTCAGGGAATTAGGCAGTTGGAGCCGGACAGCAGTTGGGCTAATCACTCTTATGATAGGGAATGGGCCAATGAACCGAGGTGCCAGCTTCTGCGACTCCACCCTGAGTGGCAGGTTCTTCGATGACAACCACACCCTTTGACCAACATGGTAGGTGGGAGCAGGAATTCTCCGACGGTTGGCCCCGGTAGTGTAGCTGGCAACGGACCTGAGGAGTGTGGCTCGGGCTTGTGACCAGGTGCGGCGACATCGACGGGCAAAAGCAAGTGCAGATGGGCAAGTAACCTCCTCCTCCTGGCTGGCAAACAGAGGAGGCTGGTATCCATAAACACATTGGAAAGGGGACATACCGATGGCAGAGCAGGTCAGAGAATTGTGTGCGTACTCCACCCATGTCAATTGCTGCGACCAGGAGTGGGGGTTGCGTGAAGTCATGCATCGCAGTGCCTTCTCGAGCTCCTGATTAGCCCGCTCTGACTGCCCATTGGATTGGGGATGGAATCCGGAAGTCAGACTGACTGTGGCTCCCAGCAGGTGACAGAACTCCTTCCAAAAAGCGGAGGAGAATTGTGGACCACGGTCAGAAACAACATCCTTTGGCAGTCCGTGGATCCGGAAGACGTGTTCCAGGACCACCTGGGCGGTCTCCTTGGCGGTTGGGAGCTTGGGGAGGGGAATGAAGTGTGCCATCTTGCTGAAACGGTCAACGATGGTGAGAATGACGGTCATGCCACTTGAAGGGGGCAGCCCCGTGACAAAGTCAAGGGCGATGTGAGACCAGGGACGTCTGGGCACAGGCAGGGGCTGCAGCAATCCGGCTGGGGGCTGGCAGGACGACTTGTGTTGGTTGCAGATGGGGCAGGCTTGGACGAATTCCCGTACATCCTTCCTCAGAGAGGGCCACCAGAACCTCTGGGCGAGCAGGTTGTAAGTGCGGGTGGAGCCAGGGTGACAAGCTAGGCGGGAGTCATGTCCCCACTGAATGACCTGGGACCTCAGGTCTTCGGGGACAAAAAGGCGGTCAGCTGGGCAAGTGCTGGGACCTGGCTGGTTACGGAGAGCCTCCAGCACCTGTTCCTCAACAGCCCAGGTCAGAGCTGCAACGATGCAGGGACTTGGCAGAATCGACACAGGGTCCTTGGAGGGGGTGTCATCCTTCTGGAATTGACGGGAGAGGGCGTCTGGCTTGGTGTTGCGTGATCCAGGCCGGTATGACAGAGTGAAATTAAACCTGGTGAAGAACAGGGCCCAGCGGGACTGCCTGGAGTTCAACCGTTTGGCCGTGCGGATGTACTCCAAGTTCTTATGATCGGTCCAAACGAGAAATGGAATGGTGGACCCCTCCAGCCAGTGACGCCACTCCTCCAAGGCAAGCTTCACAGCCAGCAGCTCACGGTTCCCTATGTCGTAATTGCACTCAGAGGGGGACAACCGACGTGAGAAAAAGGCACAGGGATGGAGCTTCCTATCCTCCGCAGCCCACTGAGAAATCACAGCACCAACTCCCACATCCGAGGCGTCCACCTCCACAATGAATTGCCGGTCCACATCAGGCATCTGGAGGATGGGAGCGGAGGTGAACCTCACCTTGAGGGTACTGAAGGCTTTGTCGGCTGCTGGGGTCCAGGTGAAGGGGTTGCTTGGTGCTGGTTAGAGCAGTGAGAGGGGCAGCAACGGTACTGTAGTTCCGGATAAACTTCCTATAGAAGTTAGCAAACCCCAGAAACTGTTGCAGCTTCTTTCTGTTCTCCGGAACTGGCCATGAAGTGACTGCTGATACTTTGGCAGGATCCATTTGGATACTTCCCTCTGCCACTATGTACCCCAGGAAGGCCACTGTCTTGACGTGAAACTCACATTTCTCTGCCTTGGCGTAGAGGGAATTCTCCAGAAGACGATGAAGGACTTGCTGGACATGGCGGGTGTGTTCAGACAGGTTTCTGGAGTAAATTAAGATGTCATCCAGGTAAACGAAGACAAACTTGTTTAACATGTCCCGCAGTACATCATTCACTAGAGCCTGGAACACAGCAGGAGCATTGGTGAGGCCAAAAGGCATAACCAGATACTCGTAGTGGCCTGTTGGTGTATTGAATGCGGTTTTCCATTCATCTCCCTCCCGGATCCGCACTAGGTGGTAAGCGTTTCTGAGATCCAACTTGGTAAAAACAGTGGCTCCCTGGAGCAACTCAAAAGCAGAGGTGAGCAGAGGCAGAGGGTAACGGTTTTTCACTGTGATGTCGTTGAGTCCCCTGTAGTCGATGCAGGGGCGAAGAGATCCGTCCTTCTTCCCCACAAAGAAGAAGCCAGCACCAGCAGGAGATGAAGATGAACGGATTAATCCTGTGGACAGCGAGCCATTGATGTAGTCCTCCATGGACTTTCTTTCAGGAGCAGACAACGAATAAAGACGACCCCCTTGGAGGAGCTGTTCCAGGGAGGAGGTCGATGGCACAGTCGTACGGTCGGTGAGGGGGGCAGAGATGTGGCTCTTGCTTTGTTAAACACCTCCCTGAGACCATGGTAGCATTCTGGGACATTGGAGAGGTCAGGAGCGGAGTTAGTAGGTACTGGCCGAGGGGGTAGTGCGGCAGCAAGCAGGCAGGTTCGGTGGCAGTCCTCTCCCCACTCCCTGATCACCCCGGTCACCCAGTCGAGCTGAGGGTTGTGCCGGGCGGAGCCATGGGTAACCCAGGATGAGGGGTTGGCCTGGAGAGGGGAGCAGGTGAAACTGGATAGTTTCTTGATGGTTTTCGGACAGACCCATCGAGACCGGGGCCGTGACATGAGTGACCGATCCGAGTAAGTGTCCGTCCAGTGCCCGGGCAGGAATAGGAGGTGTCAAACGGAGGTTCTCCAGTCCCAGTTGGCGTGCCAGCTTGATGTCCATTATGTTGGCTTCGGCGCCAGAATCCACCAGAGCAGCCAGGGTGTGAGTTGAGTCAGAGAGGCGGAGGTGAACTTGCAGCAGGGGGTTTGCGGTCGGAGGACTGGATGGTCATTGAACTCAACCGGACTCCCCTACGCCCGGTGAGCTTCGGCCCTTTAAAGGGCAGGTTACCACACGATGTCCATCACCTCCACAATAGAGGCAGAGGTTTGAGGTGAAGCGGCGCTGGCGCTCTGCAGGAGTGAGGGAGGCTCGCCCAATCTCCATAGGCTCAGACTGATCAAGCTGACCTGGGTGAGTGGCAGTAGATGACAGGAGCCCAGTCGGATCTCTCCGAATGCCGGTAGTAGGTGGACCTTGGCGCCCCCTCTCACGACGACGGGTCTGTATCCTTCTGTCGATCCTGACAGTCAGTGCGATGGCTTCATCAAGAGTGGAAGGCAGTTCATGGGAGACCAACTCGTCCTTGATATAGTCAGCCAAACTATGGAAGAACGCGTCCACCAACGATGGTGTGTTCCAAGAACTTCGTCTAGCCAGGGTTCGGAAGTCGATGGAATGGTCTGCGACTGTACGTCTGCCTTGTCGAATACTGAACAGTTCACGAGACGCCTCTGCGGTGGGTGAATCCAGGTCAAACACCTTCAGCATCTCCTCAGCAAACAGGTCGAAGGTTGCACATGCGGGGGTTTGACGTTCGAACTCTGCTGTTCCCCAGAGTCGAGCTCGGCCCGTCAGGTGAGTGATGGCATACCCAACTTTAGCCCCTCCGTGGCGAAGGTCCTTGGCTGCAAGGAGAACTGAAGTCGGCAGCTAGTCAGGAATGGCCGGACCTGGGTTGAATCGCCGTTGAACCGCTCGGGGTTTCCAATCTTGGGTTCGGAGCAGCGGCTGCAATGACCGGGGCAGGTAACTCGGGGGCTGGGCTGGTGGGCAGACTGGCTGGGGGTAAGGTTGGTGAGGAGTTGAATGATCATGGCGAAGTTGTTGTTGCTGCTGCTGGAACTGCTGCTCATGCTCATCGGTTTCCATGTCGGGGAAAGTGTGCGCTGAGTCCATAATGGTCAGATCGTACTGTCACGATTCAGACAGACGACCAGAGGACCACAATTGCGTCACACCAGAAAGTTTATTAAACTTAAGGGAAAAGGGAAGTAGGGAGTGAATGAAGGCTCCAGGGGTAACAGGGGTCCCGTCCAATGCGCTGGGTCTGTGCCCCCCCCAGTGGCAGCGATGCGTCCTATGAAGCCGGTGGTGGGTGGTCCAGAAGTCCTGGGGGGAGACACAGACACAACAGGGCGGAATGAAACCAGGCAGCAGTACAGTTCAAGAGAAATCCAAAATACGTAGTAGCAAGGCAGAAGGCTGGTCAGAGTTACCGGGATTGAAGAGTAGTCAGGAGTCGTAATGGCAGAAGCAGGTCTGGATCTCCTGAGGCAGAAGAGTATCCAATAAACAGGCAGGTCCGGGGTCACAAAACCAGGGTGAGCCAGAAGCGCGAGCAAACAGGTTCCGGGTGTGAGCTTTGCAGACGATCTGACACCGGAGAGCTGAAAGACAGGGCCTAAATACTGGGAGAGGTAGTGGGTAATGCAGCGCAGCTGGCAGAGTAATTAGAGCAGAGCAGAGCAGGGACAGGTGGAGCTAGTTAGGCTGAGTAGAGAGAGTGGTGAGCAGAGTGGAAGAAAATTAAGGTGGTAACCCGGTGGAGTGAGAGGCCCATGACAGATAGTTCTGGTGGGAAAGACTGGATCAGGGAAGAGTGCAACAGGGAACACCATCTTGGGTAAAAAGGTGTTTAAAGTGGAAGCTTCTTTTGAGTCTGTAACTGCACAGTGTGAGAAACAGAGTGGAGTGGTGGATGGGACGAAGATTGATGTCATCGACACCCCGGGGCTCTATGACACAACACTGTCTAAAGCAGAGATGAAAGGTGAAATAGAAAAGGCCATCTATATGTCAGTCCCAGGACCTCATGCCTTCCTGCTGGTGATCAGACTGGGGAGGTTCACAGAGGAGGAGAGGAACACTGTGAAGTGGATCCAGGAGAACTTTGGAGAAGAAGCCTCAAAGTACACCATCATTCTGTTCACCGGAGGAGACCAGCTGGAGGACAAATCATTGGAGGACTTAGTGAAGGAGAGTGAGGAGCTTACGAAAGTCGTCAAGGTCTTTAACGGCAGATATCATGTCTTCAATAATAAAAAGAAGAATGACAACACTCAGGTCACAGAGCTGCTGGAGAAGATAGATAAGATGGTGGTGAAGAATGGAGGACAACACTACACCAATGAGAGGTACCAGGAGATCCAGAGGAAGATCAACGAGGAGGAGAGGAAGAAACAGCAGGAGGAGGAGAGAAAGGAGGAGAAGAATAAACGGGTAGAGGAGGCGAGAGAGGAGGAGAGGAAGAAACAGGAGGAGATTAAGCAGAATAAGTCAAAGTCCCTATGGGGAAAAGCAGTGGGATTGGTAGCAACTGTTGTCACAGCGGTGGTAGCAGGACCAGCAGCAATTCCAGTTGGAGTTGCTCTACTTTCAAAAGAGGTAGTTGAAGAGGTAGTTGAATATTTCCAAGATTCTCAGTAAGTAAAGATGATGAAGAGGTGGCAGTGTAAAATACCACTCAAGTAGTAGCAGTAGATTAATACTGAACAATGACATTCACAGGGATTGTTCATCACTTTCTAATATGATCAGTTATTTAACATGTTAATCATTCAAAGGCTCAGGGATAATAACATAGGATGCTGTTTATAATTCAACAAAAACAAACAGAAAAATCAGAACTCTACAAATCATGTTTCATAAACTTAGAGATAGATAATAAATTAGAATGGGTAAAGACATTCTAGGTTTCTGTATATCTAAAGTACCGTTCTATTTACCCTCCCTTCCTGGTCTGTGTTCTCCATCTACCCTCCCTCCCTGGTCCATGTTCTCCATCTACTCTCCCTCCCTGGTCCATGTTCTCCATCTACCCTCCCTTCCTGGTCTATGTTCTCCATCTACCCTCCCTCTACCCTCCCTCCCTGGTCTATGTTCTCTCTCTACCCTCCTTCCCTGGTCTATGTTGTCCCTCTACCCTCCCTTCCTGGTCTATGTTCTCCATCTACCCTCCCTCTACCCTCCCTGGTCTATGTTCTCCATCTACCCTCCCTTCCTGGTCTATGTTCTCCATCTACCCTCCCTCTACCCTCCCTCCCTGGTCTATGTTCTCCATCTACCCTCCCTTCCTGGTCTACAGTGAGAGGAAAAAGTATTTGATCCCCTGCTGATTTTGTATGTTTGCCCACTGACAAAGACATGATCAGTCTATAATTTTAATGGTAGGTTTATTTGAACAGTGAGAGACAGAATAACAACAAAAAAATCCAGAAAAACGCATTTCAAAAATGTTATAAATTGATTTGCATTTTAATGAGGGAAATAAGTATTTCACCCCTCTGCAAAACATGACTTAGTACTTGGTGGCAAAACCCTTGTTGGCAATCACAGATGTCAGACGTTTCTTGTAGTTGGCCACCAGGTTTGCACACATCTCAGGAGGGATTTTGTTCCACTCCTCTTTGCAGATCTTCTCCAAGTCATTAAGGTTTCGAGGCTGACGTTTGGCAACTCGAACCTTCAGCTCCCTCCACAGATTTTCTATGGGATTAAAGTCTGGAGACTGGCTAGGCCACTCCAGGACTTTAATGTGCTTCTTCTTGAGCCACTCCTTTGTTGCCTTGGCCGTATGTTTTGGGTCATTGTCATGCTGGAATACCCATCCATGTCCCATTTTCAATGCCCTGGCTGAGGGAAGGAGGTTCTCACCCAAGATTTGACGGTACATGGCCCCGTCCATCGTCCCTTTGATGCGGTGAAGTTGTCCTGTCCTCTTAGCAGAAAAACACCCCCAAAGCATAATGTTTCCACCTCCATGTTTGACGGTGGGGATGGTGTTCTTGGGGTCATAGGCAGCATTCCTCCTCCTCCAAACACGGCGAGTTGAGTTGATGCCAAAGAGCTCCATTTTGGTCTCATCTGACCACAACACTTTCACCCAGTTCTCCTCTGAATCATTCAGATGTTCATTGGCAAACTTCAGATGGCCCTGCATATGTGCTTTCTTGAGCAGGGGGACCTTGCGGGCGCTGCAGGATTTCAGTCCTTTACGGCGTAGTGTGTTACCAATTATTTTCTTGGTAACTATGGTCCCAGCTGCCTTGAGATCATTGACAAGATCCTCCCGTGTAGTTCTGGGCTGATTCCTCACCGTTCTCATGATTATTGAAACTCCACGAGGTGAGATTTTGCATGGAGCTCCAGGCCGAGGGAGATTGACAGTTATTTTGTGTTTCTTTCATTTGCAAATAATCGCACCAACTGTTGTCACATTCTCACAAAGCTGCTTGGCGATGGTCTTGTAGCCCATTCCAGCCTTGTGTAGGTCTACAATCTTGTCCCTGACATCCTTGGAGAGCTCTTTGGTCTTGGCCATGGTGGAGAGTTTGGAATCTGATTGATTGCTTCTGTGGACAGGTGTCTTTTATACAGGTAACAAACTGAGATTAGGAGCTCTCCCTTTAAGAGTGTGCTCCTAATCTCAGCTTTTTACCTGTATAAAAGACACCTGGGAGACAGAAAAATCTTTCTGATTGAGAGGGGGTCAAATACTTATTTCCCTCATTAAAATGCAAATCAATTTATAACATTTTTGACATGCGTTTTTCTGGATTTTGTTGTTGTTATTCTGTCTCTCACTGTTCAAATAAACCTACCATTAAAATTATAGACGGATAATTTCTTTGTCAGTGGGCAAATGTACAAAATCAGCAGGGGATCAAATACTTTTTTCCCTCACTGTATTAGATTATTCAAATGTAATACAAATCTCCAAACTTCTTTTTGGTTTTGTTTTATAGTACAATTAAATGGTCCAGGGTAAATTTTGTTAGCATTTTCACACGTTTTTCTAGATTTAGGACATAAAGCAGCATTTAACCATTCATTAAATTAACATTTTTAATTATGATTTATTTGAAAACCTCAATCAAATGAAATGTGTTCTGTTGATTCTCAGTTTGGGGGGGTTTATTCTCAGTTTGATTCTCTGCCCCACCAATGACACATCACAATACTGATCATAATAGTCTCCAGGCCGACACCTGTCAGATCTCACAACGCCTTGGATAGGTGTTTAACATGTCACGGTTGTTCCATGAAAAGACTGCCTTTTGCGTCCTTTGATATTTTGTTCACCAATTTTGAATGTTAAAAGCCTGTAATATTACATGAAGGGTCCTTTAATATAGACCACATTGGGAATTCAATAAATCTGAATAATATGAATATTCTTAATATGAATAAAGGTTTGCCAAATTGCCAAAATCCCCTCTGTCAACCCTCTGTCACTTTTAGGAAGATTTAAACCCACTTAATCCAAAAATGTCTACAAGTTTCACCATCAGTGTAAAGCCCCTTTTTTTTTATTATACCAAGTTACACTTCTCAAAAGGCACTGAATTTGGGGAAGGACACATCAGCTAACCACATCATATGATATAGCAATCTGATGACTGACTGTTATGCAATGTAACGTCAGCAATACAGTCAGTGTCACGGTCGTCGATGTCGTCTAAGTATGACCAAGGCGCAGCGTGTCCAAGAAACATGACTTTATTAATCAAAGTATCCAATATACAAAACAAAAGACGACTCAATGAAGTCCACGGTACACAGACCGAAACGGAAACAAAAACCCACAAAACCAAGGTGAAACCACACAGTATAAATATGGCTCCCAATCAGAGATAACGAGCCGACAGCTGACACTCGTTACCTCCGATTGGGAGTCATATGCCTAATCAACACCAAAACCAAACATAGAAATGAACAACTAGATCCCACATAGAAATACACCCAAATGAAAATAACAACCCTGGCTCACTACTAAGAGTCCCGGAGCCAGAACGTCACAGTACCCCCCCCTAAAGGCGCGGACTGCGACCGCGCCTCACAACCCCACAATAGGGGAGGGCTGGGTGGGTGTTGCTCCCCGGAGGCGGTTCCGGCTCCGGGCTTGACCACCACCCCACTATAGTTACTACCCGCTTTCTTAACCTCCTCCAAATGACCACCCTCCACTTAAACCCACCTGGATTAAGGGGCAGCACCGGACTAAGAGGCAGCACCAGGATAAGGGGCAGCACCGGACTAAGGGGCAGCACCAGGATAAGGGGCAGCACCGGACTAAGGGACAGCACCTGACTAAGGGGCAGCACCGGACTAAGGGGCAGCACCGGGCTAAGGGACAGTACCTGACTAAGGGGCAGCACCGGACTGAGGGGCAGCACCGGACTGAATGGCGGATCCTGGCTGGCTGGCTCTGGCGGATCCTGGCTGGACGGCTCTGGCGGATCCTGGCTGGACGGCTCTGGCGGATCCTGGCTGGACGGCTCTGGCGGATCCTGGCTGGACGGCTCTGGCGGATCCTGGCTGGACGGCTCTAGCGGATCCTGGCTGGACGGCTCATGGCTGGCTGACGGATCTGGCTGCTCATGGCTGGCTGACGGATCTGGCTGCCCATGGCTGGCTGACGGATCTGGCTGCTCATGGCTGGCTGACGGATCTGGCTGCTCACGGCTGGCTGACGGATCTGGCTGCTCACGGCTGGCTGACGGATCTGGCTGCTCATGGCTGGCTGACGGATCTGGCTGCCCATGGCTGGCTGACGGATCTGGCTGCTCACGGCTGGCTGACGGATCTGGCTGCTCACGGCTGGCTGACGGATCTGGCTGCTCACGGCTGGCTGACGGATCTGGCTGCTCACGGCTGGCTGACGGATCTGGCTGCTCCTGTCTGGCGGAAGGCTCTGGCTGATCCTGTCTGGCGGAAGACTCTGGCTGATCCTGTCTGGCAGAAGACTCTGGCTGATCCTGTCTGACGGAAGGCTCTGGCTGCTCCTGTCTGGCGGAAGGCTCTGGCTGATCCTGTCTGGCAGAAGACTCTGGCTGATCCTGTCTGGCAGAAGACTCTGGCTGATCCTGTCTGGCGGAAGGCTCTGGCTGACTGAGACGCACCGTAGGCCTGATGCGTGGTGCCGGAACTGGAGGTACCGGGCTGAGGACACGCATCTCAGGGCTAGTGCGGGAAGCAGCAACAGGGCATGCTTGGCCCTGGGGACGCACCGTAGGCCTGATGCGTGGTGCCGGAACTGGAGGTACCGGGCTGAGGACACGCATCTCAGGGCTAGTGCGGGGAGCAGCAACAGGACGCACAGGACTCTGGGGACACACAGGAGGCTTGGTGCGTGGTGTATGCACTGGTGGTAAAGGGCTGGAGACACGCACCATAGAGCCAGTGCGTGGAGGAGACACAGGGCTCTGAAGACGCACAGGAAACCTGGTGCGTGGTGTAGGTACTGGTGGTACTAGGCTGGAGCGAGGAGGTGGCGCCGGAAATACCGGACCGTGCAGGCGTACTGGCTCCCTTGAGCACTGAGCCTGCCCAACCTTACCTGGTTGTATGCTCCCCGTCGTCTGACCAGTACGGGGAGGTGGAATAACCCGCACCGGCCTATGTGGGCGAACCGGGAACACCATGCGTAAGGCTGGTGCCATGTAAGCCGGCCCGAGGAGACGCACTGGTGACCGGATGCGTGGGGCCGGCCTCATGACATCCGGCTCAATGCTCAGTCTAGCCCGGCCGATACGTGGAGCTGGAAGGTACCGAACCGGGCTATGCCTGCGTACAGGAGACACCATGCGCTCTACTGCGTAACACGGTGTCTGCCCGTACTCTCGCTCTCCACGGTAAGTCCAGGGAGTAGGCGCAGGTCTCCTACCTGACTTCGCCACACTCCCTTTTAGCCCCCCCCCAAGAAATTCTTGGGTAGTACCCACGGGCTTCCAGTCTTGCCTCCGTGCTGCCTCCTCATATCGCCGCCTCTCGGCTTTAGCTGCCTCCAGCTCTTCACGAGGACGGCGATATTCTCCCGGTTGTGCCCAAGGCCCCTTACCATCCAGAATCTCCTCCCATGTCCATGAATCCTTTATGGGTGGATATAAATCCTGTGTAGGTGGATCCTGTTGCCGCTTGACACGCCGCTTGGTCCTTTTATGGTGGGTTTTTCTGTCACGGTCGTCGATGTCGTCTAAGTATGACCAAGGCGCAGCGTGTCCAAGAAACATGACTTTATTAATCAAAGTATCCAATATACAAAACAAAAGACGACTCAATGAAGTCCACGGTACACAGACCGAAACGGAAACAAAAACCCACAAAACCAAGGTGAAACCACACAGTATAAATATGGCTCCCAATCAGAGATAACGAGCCGACAGCTGACACTCGTTACCTCCGATTGGGAGTCATATGCCTAATCAACACCAAAACCAAACATAGAAATGAACAACTAGATCCCACATAGAAATACACCCAAATGAAAATAACAACCCTGGCTCACTACTAAGAGTCCCGGAGCCAGAACGTCACAGTCAGCCTGGAACGTGATGAGTGTTACGCCCATCATACAGGTGCAGTGGCTTGTGAAAGTATTCACCCCCCTTGGCATTTTTCCTATTTTGTTGCCTTTTACAACCTGGAATTAAAATAGATTTTTGGGGGGTTTGTATCATTTGAGTTACACAACATGCCTACCACTTTGAAGATGCAAAATATTTTTTCTTGTGAAACAAACAAGAAATAAGACAAAAAAAACTGAAAACTTGAGCGTGCATAACTATTCACCCCCCCAAAGTCAATACTTTGTAGAGCCACCTTTTGCAGCAAATACAGCTGCAAGTCTCTTGGGGTATGTCTCTATAAGCTTGGCACATCTAGCCACTGGGATTTTTGCCCATTCTTCAAGGCAAAACTGCTCCAGCTCCTTCAAGTTGGATGGGTTCCGCTGGTGTACAGCAATCTTTAAGTCATACCACAGATTCTCAACTGGATTGAGGTCTGGGCTTTGCCTAGGCCATTCCAATACATTTAAATGTTTCCCCTTAAACCACTCAAGTGTTGCTTTAGCAGTATGCTTAGGGTTATTGTCCTGCTGGAAGGTGAACCTCCGTCCCAGTCTCAAATCTCTGGAAGACTGAAACAGGTTTCCCTCAAGAATTTCCCTGTATTTAGCACCATCCATCATTCCTTTAATTCTGACCAGTTTCCCATTCCCTGCCAATGAAAAACATCAACACAGCATGATGCTGCCACCACCATGCTTCACTGTGGGGATGGTGTTCTCGGGGTGATGAGAGGTGTTGGGTTTGCGCCAGACATAGCGTTTTCCTTGATGGCAAAAAAGCTCAATTTTAGTCTCATCTGACCAGAGTACCTTCTTCCATATGTTTGGGGAGTCTCCAACATGGCTTTTGGTGAACACCAAACGTGTTTGCTTATTTTTTTTCTAAAAAGCAAGTACTTAATGCTGTTTATTCTGTAATTTGAAATGAGATGGGGGGGTATGAAATGTGTTAAGACATTTGACACCAAACAATTGAATTGGGTAACATTTAAATAAAATGTAAACAACATCCTTCGATTGTAGTATTTATTTAATTTATTGAATCCTCATATTGTGCATTTTCTGGTAATCAATGCATTGTAACATATGATTATGTGTAATTGCAAATGATTCAGTTTTGTCATTGCAATTCTAATTATATAATATTATTTTATTTTAATGAAAATAAAAAAGAGAGTAAATGTCACAACTTCCTCCGAAGCTGCCTCCTCTCCTTGTTCGGGCAGGCTTTCGGCGTTCGTCGTCACCGGCCTTCTAGCCACTGCCGCTCGATATCTCATCATTCCATTTGTTTTGTCTTGTCAATTACGCACACCTGATTCATATCCCCTCATTAGTACATGTATAAGTGTTCCCTCTGCCCCCTTGTCCTTGTGGGTGATTGTGTATTGTGAGGATTAGTAGCCCGGTTGAGCTCAGTATTTTGTATTGCCGGGGTATTTTCCCCGTGTGCCTGTTTGTTCCAGTGCGCCTGTATTGCGCACTGGACTGGTTACGTTGTATTACGGAATAAACTCTGTATACTGTGATTCACCCTCCTGCGCCTACTCCTTCAAATCACGCATCACAGCAAAACTGTTGAATCCTTTGTTAACTACCGCATTTGGCTTAGTGTCAAAGCAATGAGACCGGTATATCTGATTTGGCATAACCACAGCCAAGTAAATAACAATTCTAATCTGTAAATGCCTTTGCACTGACCTTTACACTGTTGTTGACTATTGGCTCATCAGTTTGCCAGGTGCCTCTAAGAGGAGGAGGAAACCCATGCTCCTGATCCTGCTGATACTTGCAGGTTAGATTTTAGATTCTTCAAGTAGCCACTCTTTGCCTCGATGACAGCTTTGCACACTCTTGGCATTCTCTCAAACAGCTCACATATGTTCCCATATATGCACAGCACTTGTTGGCTACTTTTCCTTCACTCTGTGGTCCAACTCATCCCAAACCATCTCAATTGGGTTGAGGTCGGGTGATTGTGGAGGCCAGGTCATCTGATGCAGCACTCCATCACTCTCCTTCTTGGTCAAATAGCCCTTACACAGCCTTGAGGTGTGTTTTGGGTCATTGTCCTGTTGAAAAACAAATAATAGTCCCACTAAGCGCAAACCAGATGGGATGGCGTATCGCTGCAGAATGCTGTGGTAGCCATGCTGGTTAAGCGTGCCTTGAATTCTAAATAAATCACAGACAGTGTCACCAGCAAAACACCCCCACACCATCACACCTCCTCCTCCATGCTTCACGGTGGGAACCACACATGCAGAGATCATCCGTTCACCTACTCTGCGTCTCACAAAGACACTGCGGTTGGCTGGCTCTTGTTCTCCTACTAAATTCTGCCTCACCAACGTCAAGGGTTTAAAATTGGTCTCGAGTGGCTGTACAGAATCAACACACAAAGTCAGCACTAAAGGATTCTAAAAAGCCTGCTAAATTGAGTTCAGGAAACATAATACACTGGCATTACTAGAGGGTAATTATTTTCAACAAAGGTTTTCCTGCACTTAGAAGTTGACATCTCTGCACCTTTAGCAGTGACACTGGCAAAAACACTGCTGTCCATGACTGCCTCGACTACTTGGTCAAGGGCAGAATCACTAATGGTGTGTTCATTGTTCAGTAATACATATTTTATTGCTTCCTTGACCAGAGGTTGAGAGAGAGAAAATATCTGCCCCAAGTGCTCAACTATTTCCTGTGTTGCGTAGTCAGAAACATGGATAACACTTCGCAAGAATAGAGGTGCACATTTTAAAAAACTGAGCTCCCAACTCGTTTGTGTCAAACTGACACTCAGGGGGGTCAACAGTGTCTGCACTCTGAATGGGACACTCTTCATCAGGGTCAACTGAGCTAGTGACTGGGAAACTATCACTTTCCACACATAGAAACGACTTCTGTGAAGATGTTGTAAAAGCAACTGCATGTCTCCTACTCTTGTGGGCATTAAATGAGGAGTATACATTAGTGCAATAATCACAATTCTTAAATGGGCATGTTACCATCTCATGGCTTTTTAAATGTCCCCTTAAATGACGTACAGTTGAAGTCGGAAGTTTACATACACTTAGGTTGGAGTCATTAAAACTAGTTTTTCAACCAGTCCACAAATTTTGTGTTAACAAAGTATAGTTTTGGCAAGACGGTTGGGACATCTACTTTGTGCATGACACAAGTCATTTTTCCAACAATTGTTTACAGACAGATTATTTCACTTATAATTCACTGTATCACAATTCCAGTGGGTCAGAAGTTTACATACACTAAGTTGACTGTGCCTTTAAACGGCTTGGAAAATTTCAGAAAATTATGTCATGGCTTTAGAAGCTTCTGATAGGCTAATTGACATCATTTGAATCAATTGGAGGTGTACCTGTGGATGTATTTCAAGGCCTACCTTCAAACGCAGTGCCTCTTTGCTTGACATCATGGGAAAATCAAAAGAAATCAGCCAAGACCTCAGAAATAAAATTGTAGACCTCCACAAGTCTGGTTCATCCTTGGGAGCAATTTCCAAACGGCTGAAGGTACCACGTTCATCTGTACAAACAATAGTACGCAAGTATAAACACCATGGGACCATGCAGCCATCATACCGCTCAGGAAGGAGACGCGTTCTGTTTCCTAGAGATGAACGTACTTTGGTGCGAAAAGTGCAAATCAATCCCAGAACAACAGCAAAGGACCTTGTGAAGATGCTGGAGGAAATGGGTACAAAAGTATCTATATCCACAGTAAAATGAGTTATATATATATCGACATAACCTGAAAGGCCACTCAGCAAGGAAGAAGCCACTGCTCCAAAACCTCCATAAAAAAGCCAGACTATGGTTTGCAACTGCACAAAAATAGAACTGTTTGGCCATAATGACCATTGTTATGTTTGGAGGAAAAAGGGGTAGGCTTGCAAGCCGAAGAACACCATCCCAACCGTGAAGCATGGGGGTGGCAGCATCATGCTGTGGGGGTGCTTTGCTGCAGTAGGGGCTGGTGCACTTCACAAAACAGATGGCATCATGAGGAAGGAAAATTATGTGGATATATTGAAGCAACATCTCAAGACAAATGGGTCTTTCAAATGGACAATGACCCCAAGCATACTTCCAAAGTTGTGGCAAAATGGCTTAAGGACAACAAAGTCAAGGTATTGGAGTGGCCATCACAAAGCCCTGACCTCAATCCTATAGAAAATTTGTGAGCAGAACTGAAAAAGCGTGTGCGATTAAGGAGGGCTACAAACCTGACTCAGTTACACCAGCTATGTCAGGAAGAATGGGCCAAAATTCACCCAACTTATTGTGGGAAGCTTGTGGAAGGCTACCCGAAGCGTTTGACCCAAGTTAAACAATTTAAAGGCAATGATACAAAATACCAATTGAGTGTATGTAAACTTCTGACCCACTGGGAATGTGATGAAATAAATAAAAGCTGAAATAAATCATTCTCTCTACAATTATTCGGACATTTCACATTCTTAAAATAAATTGGTGATCCTAACTGACCTAAGACACAGAATTTTTACTAGGATTAAATGTCAGTAATTGTTTAAATGTATTTGGCTAAGGTGTATGTAAAATTCAGACCTCAACTGTAAGTGTGTTACCTCTGAGAATGGTTGTTTGAATCTACATCTCTCGCTCTCACGTGATGGAATCGAGATAAATTAATTTTGAGTGCATTGATGGATTGAAATGCGCACAGGCAATCATGATAAAGACATGGCAGCGGGCTTATTCTTGGGTAAAAGCTGTGCTTCAAGCGGTAGTGTTTAAGTAATTTAGCTCTGCTATCAAAGGAGGAAGCACACAACTTCAAATGAAAAATCTGAAAGTCAAACTAAAATGGTGTTCATTCCTTAAGTCACTTAGATGTATCTAAATAGAATATGGTTTAGGCTACTTTCTATATCTTATGGCATCACAGGACAGATATTCACGGGTACTGAAATGTTGCAGCCTTCCATTGAGACATACCTTAAAGTACGGCATTAATTAAGGACTGCAGCTCACCATTCTGAGTTTGAGCTTAAGGGGGGAAGAAACAATGTGGTCGATGCAACAAATGCATCTAAATCAGAAAATAGACTTAATTAACAGGACTTCGCTTGATGGCTAATGTTAGCTAGCTCACATGCTATGTATCAATGCTTTGCAATGATCTATTTAGCAAGCACGATGTAAGCTACTTAGTTTAGTAAACTAGCTAGTGGGTTTACGAAGTCAAATCGCACAGATTTAACGGAATACTTTTTACACAGCATGGAATTAAAACTTCAAATGTGCTGATAATTTATAACTCCCCAGATCAGTGCGCTCAATAAACATATGACCACCACGCTGCAGCAGGAGATGATGGACTGTTAACAACATGGCACCAACTAGATGCTGCTGCACCTTTGGCATAACGTTAAAACCGTGCCGTCGCCGTACTGTACACGCGGTCAAAACATGCACTTGTCAAGCAGCGCGTTAACATAACCTAGACTAACGTTAGCTAAAATGAATTGCACGATATCTCCGTAGAACTCACTAATAGCTAAAACTCAAATCAACATGCAAACATGAACTGTCCAATGCTAATACAGTGAGGGAAAAAATAAACTTTTTTTTTGTACGTTTGCCCACTGACAAAGACATGATCAGTCTATAATTTTAATGGTAGGTTTATTTGAACAGTGAGAGACAGAATAACAATAAAAAAATCCAGAAAAACGCATGTCAAAAATGTTATAAATTGATTTGCATTTTAATGAGGGAAATATGTATTTGACCCCTCTGCAAAACATGACTTAGTACTTGGTGGCAAAAACCTTGTTGGCAATCACAGAGGTAAGACGTTTCTTGTAGTTGGCCACCAGGTTTGCACACATGTCAGGAGGGATTTTTTCCCACTCCTCTTTGCAGATCTTCTCCAAGTCATTAAGGTTTCGAGGCTGACGTTTGGCAACTCGAACCTTCAGCTCCCTCCACAGATTTTCTATGGGATTAAGGTCTGGAGACTGACTAGGCCACTCCAGGACCTTAATGTGCTTCTTCTTGAGCCACTCCTTTGTTGCCTTGGCCGTGTGTTTTGGGTCATTGTCATGCTGGAATACCCATCCACGACCCATTTTCAATGCCCTGGCTGAGGGAAGGAGGTTCTCACCCAAGATTTGACGGTACATGGCCCCGTCCATCGTCCCTTTGATGCGGTGCAGTTTTCCTGTCCCCTTAGCAGAAAAAACACCCCCAAAGCATAATGTTTCCACCTCCATGTTTGACGATGGGGATGGTGTTCTTGAGGTCATAGGCAGCATTCCTCCTCCTCCAAACATGGCGAGTTGAGTTGATGCCAAAGAGCTCAATTTTGGTCTCATCTGACCACAACACTTCACCCAGTTCTCCTCTGAATCATTCAGATGTTCATTGGCAAACTTCAAACGGGCCTGTATATGTGCTTTCTTGAGCAGGAGGACCTTGCGGGCGCTGCAGGATTTCAGTCCTTCACGGCGTAGTGTGTTACCAATTGTTTTCTTGGTGACTATGGTCCCAGCTGCCTTGAGATCATTGACAAGATCCTCCCGTGTAGTTCTGGGCTGATTCCTCACCGTTCTCATGATCATTGCAACTCCACGAGGTAAGATCTTGCATGGAGCCCCAGGCCGAGGGAGATTTACAGTTATTTTGTGTATCTTCCATTTGCGAGTAATCGCACCAACTGTTGTCACCTTCTCACCAAGCTGCTTGGCGATGGTCTTGTAGCCCATTCCAGCCTTGTGTAGGTCTACAATCTTGTCCCTGAAATCCTTGGAGAACTCTTTGGTCTTGGCCATGGTGGAGAGTTCGGAATCTGATTGATTGATTGCTTCTGTGGACTGGTGTCTTTTATACAGGTAACAAACTGAGATTAGGAGCACTCCCTTTAAGAGTGTGCTCCTAATCTCAGCTCGTTACCTGTATAAAAGACACCTGGGAGCCAGTAATCTTTCTGATTGAGAGGGGGTCAAAAACGTATTTCCCTCATTAAAATGCAAATCAATTTATAACATTTTTTACATGCGTTTTTCTGGATTATTGTGTTGTTATTCTGTCTCTCACTGTTCAAATAAACCTACCATTAAAATTATAGACTGATCATTTCTTTATCAGTGGGCAAACGTACAAAATCAGCAGGGGATCAAATACTTTTTTCCCTCACTGTATATGCTCACCTGTTTGCTAATCTTCCACTTCGGTTTGACGTTGCCAATACCGGAGCTAACAAACGGGACTAACGTTATTTCGTTCCAGCCTCACACTAAAACCTGATTGAATGAAGTAGTTGTCAAAACAGTTAATTAGCCCCTTACTTCAAAACTCTCCGCCAGACGTTTTTTATTCTTACTACGAAATTCCCTCGCTTGAATCTAGCAGCCATCTTTTTCAAGACATTTTGAGACGCACCACAGCGCAGAACGTTGTTGACGCACATGACGTCGGACGTCGTCGGGCTGTACAATTAAAATATATGAGTACAGTTACAGTATACAGATAAAATAGTTGCGCTCAGGAAAGGTAAATGCTTCATGCACGTTAGGGTAACCCAATACCTTAGAGTCAGGACAACGACTTTACACGTATCGAGTTTACATCACTCAGTTTTTTTTAACTGCATGACACTGTTAGGGTTTACAGTGTAGTTACATTTTAAAATGCAGTTTTATTTCCCCCCAGAAGGAGATGTCTATGTGTCCAACACATTTCATTTTACCCATAGACGTGGCCTAGCTTCTGATTCTGGCAAGCAGCCAAGGTTAAACAGTGACACCCAATCAGAATTCAGACTCTGCCTGTCCTGAGTAGAATAATGTTTGCCTAGCAACACTCTCTCATTGGCTTGAAATGTCTAGTTGCTGGGAAAATGAAACTTAACAGAATGTAAGGTGCAGCACATTGGGCGTTTTAGTATTGCATGAGTTTTAGACCATTCCATTGGTCCTTAAGGTACATCTCCACCCACCTGGGGCACCTGGCTGTGCAAAACCAGCAGGCCCACTGCTTCAGCTCTCTCAGTGACAACAGGGGACAACAATTAACAGATCTGTGCAACCACACTAAAAGTGAGTATTCAACTTAACTTCCTTAATAATAAAATGTTGAACAACAATATATTCTACAGTATTTGAATAACTGTAGCACAATATTAAGTAGACATTTTATTGATACCAGGTCTGTTAACATTTACGCATGAATAACCATATGATTACATCACTTATCATCAAAATATCAAAACAACACGTAGCTGTTAACAATCACATTATGCTATACAGTATGTTTGTATTTATACACGTTTTAATATTGTAGAACAGTATATAATAATATAATATAATATAGAACAGTGAAATGAGAAACATGGTTTGACTTTTACCTGAAACATTTACCTTGTTTAGTGCAGAGATAGTGTAGTATACTGTATCTTGTTCAAGGGGGCCGATCTTGGGTCAACAACCATCTTATTGCAGGTTGTTGCTGTGCGGGACACACATGCAGGTTTTTGTCAGTACTTACTAACGTCGCGTTCCGCCGCTTAGACGTTGCATGCGTCAACCAATGGTTGACTGACAGATTGCTAAAACACATGATGTGGTTAGCTGATATGTAAAATACCTCTCCAGGCGTTGTAAGATCTGGCGTCAGCAACGTCTGAGCAGAGTAACGCACCCTTTGTGTTCTGACACTTCCCGATTTACACATTAAGCACTGGTTTCAGTTATACTGATTCCACTGAATTATAGTTTGAACTTTTCCTGTCTGTCTACACAGTAGCTGTGATGTTAATGGGAACACAACCTCTAACTGGTCTATCTGGTCTTGACACGTAGCAGCCAGGCAACGGTAGAATAATAACCATGTTTAGATCGTCTTTTGATATGCATATAAGTAAAATATGTCCACCTGATATAGGCTACGTTGTTATGGAATGTACTGTGTTTATCGACAGTTATACCATATCATTACTCTTTTTATAGTTTATAGTTTTATTGTTTTTATTGTTTGAAAGTCAAATAGCTGAGAAAAATATATAATTTAGTTCATCCTCATCTGTAAACGTTGGAACTTTGCCAAACACTCTCGGATGAGTCACCGAAGAAATGTGGACTTTGTATTTTGTAACGAGGTCATCATCTGTTTCCATGCTTTTGATTGGCTGCAGAAGTAGTAATGGCTCAAGGAAGAGGAAGGATTCTGAAGATGTTGTTCCTGTTGATACTCTGTCTGCAAGACTTCACTGGTCAATGTCAAGGTACACACACACACACACACTACACACAATACACACTCACACACACACACTTGTTTGTTTGTATCCCATTAGCTTTTGCAGAGGCAGCAGATATTCTTCCTGGGGTCAACAAAAAACACAAAACATGACAAATAACACAACACTGATGGACAAGGACAGTCACACAAATAAATACATAAATATATATAATAATAATGATAATGATAATAATAATAATAATAATAATAATAATAATAATAATAATAATAATACAATACAATAAAAAAATATGAGTGTGTTTGTGTTTGTGTCGCTTCACAGTTCCCGCCATTCCATGACAAGTTATTTAATCTTTTTTTTTTTTTATGGACTTGGGGACTGTGAAGAGACCCCTGGTGGCATGTACTGTGGGATATATATGGGTGTATGAGCTGAATGTTATTTGATTATTTGACTTGAAGAAAAGCAGTTAATGTCTTGTCAACCCTCAACCAGGAAAGACACAGACACACATACAGACACACACACACACATACATATATGCATGGAAATACACAGAGTTTTCAGTAGCCTTTTATCAAGACATCCACTATCAAATCAAGCATTTCTTTTCTGTTTCCACAGTTTCAGACCAGCCCTCTGACCTGAGGATAGTTCTGCTGGGAAAGACTGGAGCAGGGAAGAGTGCAACAGGAAACACCATCCTGGGGAGAGAGGTGTTTAATATGGAGGCTTCTCCAGTGTCTGTGACTGCACAGAGTGAAAAACAGAGTGGAGTGGTGGATGGGAGGAAGATTGATGTCATCGACACCCCGGGGCTCTATGACACTACCATGTCTCCAGAAGAGATGACAAGTGAAATAGTCAGGTGTATAGAAATGTCAGTCCCAGGACCTCATGCCTTCCTGCTGGTGATCAGACTGGGGAGGTTCACAGAGGAGGAGCAGAACACTGTGAAGTGGATCCAGGAGAACTTTGGAGAAGAAGCCTCAATGTACACCATCTTGCTGTTCACACATGGAGATCAACTGAAGGGCAAATCAGTGGAGGACTTTCTGGCTGAGAGCAAAGAGCTACGGAAACTCATCAATATCTGTGGGGGCAGATATCACTCCCTAAATAATGACAAGAGAAGAGACAACACTCAGGTCCCAGAGCTGCTGAAGAAGATAGAGGAGATGGTGAAGAGGAATGGAGGACAACACTACACCAACGAGATGTACCAGGAGGCCCAGAGGAAGATCAACAAGGAAAAGGAGAGGAGGAGACAGGAAGAGGAGAAAGAGAGAGAGAGAGGAGACAGGAGGAGGAAGAAAGCAGAAGAAGAGAAGAGAAATTGACTGAATGCAAGTGGTCAGCGCTTGCCAGTACGGCTGCATTGGGGTTGGGAGCCTTGTACGGCTCTCCGTTGTCGTTAGCAGCAGGGGCTGCAGCAGCCGCTTGGAAAGGTTATGGATGCATGGGAACCTATTTCAAATCAGGTTCCACCTCAAAAGAGTAGAAGGAATAAGATTTCCACATCCACCATCTCAGATTGTTTAGAAATTAAGATTTACATTTTACATTTACATTTTAGTCATTTAGCAGACGCTCTTATCCAGAGCGACTTACAGTTAGTGCATACCTATTTAAAAAAAACACAAAATATATATATATATATATATATATATATATATATATATATATATATAATTTTTTTAAATTGTTTTTATTTTTTCATACCCCTGTGGGAAACGAACCCACAACCCAGGCGTTGCAAACGCCATGCTCTATCTACTGAGCTACATCCCTGCCGGCCATTCCCTCCCCAACCCTGGACGACGCTGGGCCAATTGCGCGCCGCCCCATGGGTCTGGCCGTGGTGATGAATTATTGAATTATTTTGTTATGTAATATAAATATAATTTGATCTCTGAGAAATGTTGCAAATTTATTGCGCCCAAATTGTCCCTTTTAATTGATAGGATTCATATACTATTCAATAAATATAGTACCCAACATCTGATCTGGATCACATTTTTTCCCAACAATGATTAAGAAAAAATAAAGGTCAAAAGCCACCCTCAGATCAGATGTTGGGTATTATGCATTGCTATGTGGAGGGCGGCCATTTGCATCCCCCCAATGGTCCAAATGTGGAAGCCGTACCCTTGCCGATGTGGTCAGTAATGGTTTGAGGACATTCAGAGATTTTAAAGATACATACACATTACCAGGCAACCCTTTTTTAAATATTTACAATTTAGGTTAGCTATGTTGGCCTATGAAGTCCCTTGGGGAACCCAACTACCGAACTATCCAATGATGGGATTTATAAATAAATTATCTGGGCTCCCGAAAGGACTGATCTCTATAATATACATGCTATACATGCTAACTTCTGGAAAGTGGTAAAACATTTTAAACAACTCCACCCCCTTGAATGTCCCAGCAGGTTTTGACAGCCTCTGGTCCCATACTAGAGAAACATTTAATTTGTGGTACTTTGAAAAACCATTTTGCTTCAGCTGGCCAAATATTTGAAAGGATAATCTCTGAAAATGCATATCATTCTACTGGAGAGTCCTCTAGTCACCTCACCTTGTAGATAATGATGCACTAACAGACTCACATACTTTATTTTCATTCCAACCATTTGATGTCTATGATGTACTAAGTACTTTGCTAAAGATTGTAAAAAAGTAAAACAAATCCATAGAGGCTGATTCACATAATCCCTTCTTACTTTCTGCACCACTTATCACAGAACCATTGATATATTTTAACTTTACAATTGTTTATCCCGAAGGTCTGGAAAGTGACACATAAAGGAGGAGATCCTTCTGACTTAGATAACTACCGTCCAATTTGCAAATGATCTTGCCTTTCCAAAGTTTAGAATCCCTGGCCAACTGTCAGCTAAGAACTTTTTTAACTTCTCACTCTATTCTTAATGTGCACCAATCCGGTTTTAGACCTGGACATAACACAGTTTCAGCTGCTATGCTTGTTTTACATGTGTTCAATTGCTTAGATCAGAATAATTATTGTGCTGCCTTTCCAAGGCCTTGGACACTATTGACCATCACATTCATTCAAAGGTTGACTGAAATAGGCCTGAATAAGGCTTCTTGAACGTGGTTTGAGAATTATCTGTCAGACAGGACTCAATGTGTTATTTCTGATGGTGTCAAGTCTAGTTTCTTGGTACTGGGACCTGTTCTCTTTACTATTAATATATATAATATTGGTCTATCTGTTAACTTGTAATAGTCATCTGTATGCAAACATCACTGTTATGTATGTCATTGCTCCTACTGTTGACCAGGCGTTGTTAGAGTTGCAATCTGACTTTGTTACCTTACAGAAAGCCCTGGTTGGTTTAAAACTTTGACTTAATGTGGGCAAGAATAAATACATGTTGTTCTCTAATTCTCTCAAAAATGTTTCAGATGAACTACATATTAATTCATTGGATGGTTCTCCCATCGATCAGGTTCCCGCCTATAAATAGCTGGACATTTGAATTGGCAAAGACTTAATGTTTATAAAACATATGAATGAGTTCCTTAAAAAGCTAAGATTAAAGTGGGCTTCTTTTTTAAGAATATATCTTGCCTCTCCCTAAATAGCAGGAAGCAGATTGTACAGTCAACTTTCCTGACAGTTCTTGACTATGGTGACACCATTTACCAGATTGCAGCAGCTACTACTCTTAAACCTTTGGATGCTGTCTACCATAGCGCCCTTCGCTTTATCACAGGTGACAGTTTTAATACTCACCACTGCATCCTGTATTAAAAGGTTGGCTGGTCCACATTGAAGTTCCGTAGATCACTTCATTACTCCCTTTTTGTTTACAAAGCTCTACTACACAAGCTTCCAACTTACCTAACTTCGTTGCTAACGTATGAAAGAATGAGCTACCAAAGCCGCTCATAAGATTAGTTAGCTCCTGAGGTTCCTCTGGTCTCGACCAATTTAGGTAAATCCTCCTTTAGTGTTAGTGCCCCCCATTGTTGGAATAACCTACACAATTCCTTGCATCTTGCTTCCCTGGTGCCTCTAGGGCAGGTTAGGACTCTGGTGTTGAATGAATTCATTGAGGATTGCAATTGTTTTTTTAGTTTAGTTTTTTTTACTCCCTTTTTCTCCCCAATTTCAATCTTGTCTCATCGCTGCAACTCCCCAACGGGCTCGTGAGGCGAAGGTCGAGTCATGCGTCCTCTGAAACATGACCCGCCAAACCGCGCTTCTTAACACCCACCGCATAACCCGGAAGCCAGCCGCACCAACGTGTCGGAGGAAACACTGTTCAACTGATGACCAAGGTCAGCTTGCAGGCGCCCGGCCCGCCACAAGGAGTCGATAGAGCATGATGAGCCAAGTAAACCCTCCCCTAACCCGGGCGACGCTGGGCCAATTGTGCGCCGCCCTATGGGACTCCCGATCACGACCGGTTGTGAAACTGCCCGGGATTGAATCCGGGTCTGTAGTGACGCCTCTAGCACTGCGATAAAATGCCTTAGACCGCTGCGCCACTCGGGAGGCGGATTGCAGTTGTTTTGATTGATTGTAGTTTTATTTGTTGAGGTTGCTTTTATTCTTGTAATATTCGTTTTCCTTCCTGTTTGGGAGAACATTTTGTATTCAAGGCACCATCAGGAATGAGACCCTGGTCTCATTTGGGCTACCCTGAATAAATAAAAGTGAATAAATAAATAAAATATAAACAACTATTGGAAAGCTCATATTCAGAGCTAGCCATTACAAAAATACGGTCCACAGATCTAATTGAATCTGAACAACCCTTTAACTGGAACAGAATATGGAAAAATATGGCATCCCGTGATCCGAACCATCATATACATTTTAAGTTTTGTTCACCTCACTCTCTCCCAATTCACCAGTGGATACAGTAACCATTAGAAGTTATAACATTGGAATTATCGACAGCGAGAATCAAAGGTGCTAATCAAGGAACAATTGAGGCCTGGACAAATATACACTGAGTGTACCAAACATTAGGAACACCTTACTAATATTGAGTCAGTCCCCCTTTAGCCCTCAGAACAACCTCTATTCGTTGGGGCATGGTCTACAAGGTGTCGAAAGCATTCCACAGGGATGCTGGCCCACGTTGACTCCAATGCTTCCCACAGTCGTGTCAAGTTGGCTGGAAGTCCTTTGAGTGGTGGACCATTCTTGATACACACGGGAAACTGTTGAGCGTGAAAAACCCAGCAGCATTGTAGTTCTTATCGCACTCAAACCAGTGCGCCTGGCACCTACTACCATACCCCGTTCAAAGGCACTGAAATATTTTGTCTTGCCCATTCACCCTCTGAATGGCACACATACACAATTCATGTCTCAATTGTCTCAAGGCTTAAAAATCCTTTAACTGTCTCCTCCACTTCATCTACACGGATTGAAGTGGATTTAAAAGGTGACATCAATAAGGGATCATAGTGTTCAGCTGGATTCACCTGGTCAGTCTATGTAATGTTTTGTACACTCAGTGTACTTGACTCTGTAAAGAATAATCTCAGCTAAAGCCCAACACATACATACAAACAATATACAGCACCAGTCAAAAGTTTGGACACACCTACTCATTCCAGGGTTGTTCTTTATTTTTACTATTTTCTACATTGTAGAATAATAGTGAAGACATCAAAACTATGAAATAACACATATGCAATCATGTAGTAACCAAAAAAGTGTTAAACAAATCAACATATATTTTATATTTGAGATTCTTCAAAGTAGCCACCCTTTGCCTTGATGACAGCTTTGCACACTCTTGGCATTCTCTTAACTAGCGTCATGAGGTTGTCACCTGGAATGCATTTCAATTAACAGGTGTGCCTTGTTAAAAGTTAATTTGTGGAATTTCTTTCCTTCTTAATGTGTTTGAGCCAATTAGTTGTGTTGTGACAAGTTAGGGGGCATATACAGAAGATAGCCCTATTTGGTAAAATACCAAGTCCCTAATATGGCAAGAACAGCTCAAATAAGCAAAGAGAAACGACAGTCCATCATTACTTTAAGACATGAAGGTCAGTCAATCCGCAAAATTTCAAGAACTTTGAACGTTTCTTCAAGTGCAGTCACTAAAACCATCAAGCGCTATGATTAAACTGGCTCTCATGAGGACCACAACAGGAAAGGAAGACCCAGAGTTACCTCTGCCCAGAGGATAAGTTCATTAGAGTTAACTGCATATCAGATTGCAGCCCAAATAAATGCTTCACAGAGTTCAAGTAACAGACACATCTCAACATCAACTGTTCAGAGGAGACTGCGTGAATCAGGCCTTCATGGAAGATGGACAGGGACTCTGCTGTCCTAGCATTCAAAAATGAATTTATTCAACTCTTTTATTCAACTCTAATTTATTCTCCCATGGTGATTTCATCAGACACAAAAAATACAACGTTTCGATCAGAGTTGGATCTTGGTCTGGTCATTTTTAAAACATTTATTTTTTATTTTTTATTTGATACGTTCTTCTGTCCTGCACATGATACGTTGGATGTGCATATGTTTCTATTAAATGGTTAACAACATTATCCTAATCTGACTTTGGTGCAGATCATGTTGTCCTTTACATTACCGTCTCTGTGTAACGATCCCGGCTGTCTGAGTCGGGTCCTGGTCGTAAGCTCCAGTTTCCCGAGGGTTCGGGAACGCTCCGGGGAGCGCTCTGGTTTCCGCACCTGCTTCCCATTAGCAATCTGCACACCTGGGCCTAATCAGCACCTTTCTTAGGCTCTGGCCCAACATCCAGTTCCTGCCGGATCGTTAGCCATGAACAGTAGGTGTTCAGTGTATCAGTTTAGAGTGTTCTAGCGTGAGTTTTGTTATTTTGTACTTTGTTGAGTTTTTGTGTTCTCACCTCCGTTTTTGTTCCACCTGCAGTCACACGTCCGGAACCTTCAACCCACCTCTGCCTGATGGTCGGCGGCTGCCGAGCCATCACTGGACCCAGTACTGCACCCCCAACTACTCAACCACGCCGCCCGCTCTGTCCCTGGATTATTCTGCACCTGTTGTCGTATCTAATAAACCCTCACCTTCGTTCAACTCTCCTTGTCCTGGTCTGCTTTTGGGTTCTGGCTGAGGGAACTGTGAGCAGAACGATCCGGCCAAATATGAACCCAGCGGACCTGGACTCTGTTCCGCCATGCCATTACCCAGCAGGAGAAGATGTTGGGCCATCATAGCATGGTACTACAGGAGATCGCGTTGTCAGTTCGGAACCTTTCTACCGGCCTGACGGAGGTCCAGAACCAACGCCAGTGTCCCGGGTGGAGGACTCACTACCGGTTTCACCCATCTCGCCTGCCGCTTCTGAAGTTGTGTCCCTCCGTGAGCCCAAGGTTCCGACGCCGGATAAATATGAGGGGGAGCTGGGAAGATGCCGTTCCTTCCTTATGCAGTGTGGATTAGTGTTCGATCTACAGCCCTACTCTTATGCCACTGACAAGGCTAGGATAGCCTTTTTTGATTGAGTTGCTGCGTGGTCGAGCGCTGGAGTGGGCTTCAGCCGTTTGGGAACGACAGGATCCCTGCATGGCTTCATACCAGGGGTTCACGGCCGAGATGAGGAAGCTCTTCGACCATTCCGTCCGAGGGAGGGACGCAGCTAGGCGTCTGTTTTCTCTTCACCAAGGAACTCGCAGCGTGGCCGACTTCGTGATCGAGTTCAAGACGTTGGCTGTGGAGAGTGGGTGGAACGAGGAGTCCTTGCAAGCGGCCTTTTACCAGGGCCTGTCGGAGCAGCTCAAGGATGAGTTGATCTCCTATCCAGAGCCTAGTGACCTGGACAGCTTGGTAGCCTTGTCTATTCGGGTGGATAATCGACTCCGAGAGCGAAGGAGGGAGAAGCAATGGGGTCCGTCCAATCGATCAGCTTCTCAGTTCCCAGTCGGGTCGGTTGGTGAACCAGAACACGTCGATCATTCTCCACCACGAAGGATTAGTGGAGAGGACCTCTCTCCCGATTCTGAACCCATGCAAGTGGGGCGGCACGGGTTAACCAAGGAGGAGCGTCAACAGAGACGTAGGACCAACTGCTGCCTCTACTGTGGTCGCTCGGGACATTATATCTCCACTTGCTCCCTGCGGTCGTCAAACTGCCCGGCTCGCTAAAGTTGGGAGGACTTTTAGCGAGCCAGTTTCAACCTCTCAGTACCTCTGTCAGACCCCGCTTCCGGCTACCCTTGTGAACAGGAATCAGAGCTTAGCGCTTAACGCTTTTATCGATTCAGGTGCCGATGGAAGCTTTCTTGATGCCGAGTTGGTGGAACAGCTGGGGCTTTCCAAGGAGCAATTGCCGGAAGCCATTGAAGCGACCACTCTGAACGGCAGTAGTCTGGCACGTATCCACGATGAGGACTGAACCGGTTAAGATGCGGTTGTCAGGGAATCATTCTGAGATGATGTCATTTTTCATTCTGCCGTCTTCCCATGTTCCTCTGGTCCTTGGATACCCCCTGGCTGAAGGAACACAATCCCACGTTCGATTGGGTGACGGGCAAGGTAACGAGTTGGAGCCTGGATTGTCATGCTAACTGTCTCAAGACTGCCTGCCCCCATTCGGTTCCCAGTCAGGTGATTGAGGCTAAACCTCCAGATTTGTCCCTGGTTCCCGAGACATATCACGATTTGGGGGAGGTTTTCAGTAAGCAGAAGGCTCTGTCACTCCCTCCCCACCGACCATATGATTGTGCCATCAACCTGGTCCCTGGAGCTGTCTACCCCAAGGGAAGGTTATACAGTATCTCCCGACCTGAACGTGAGGCGTTGGAGACCTACATCAAGGAGTCCCTAGCTGCTGGTCTCGTTTCGTCCTCGTCATCACCCCTGGGGGCAGGATTCTTCTTTGTGGGTAAGAAGGATGGCTCTCTTCGACCATGTATTGACTATCGGGGTTGAATGACATCACGGTCAAGAACAAGTATCCCCCTGCCCTTGATGAGTTCTGCCTTCGACTCCTTACAGGGTGCTACGGTGTTCACCAAGTTAGACCCTACGCAATGCGTATCACCTGGTCCGGATCAGAGAGGGGGACGAGTGGTTGACGGATTTCAATACACCGATGGGGCACTTCGAGTATCAGGTGATGCCGTTTGGACTGACCAATGCTCCAGCGGTATTCCAGAGTATGGTGAACGACGCCCTGAGAGATATGATCGGTCTCTTCGTGTTTGTTTACCTGGATGACATTCTGATCTTCTCGAAGGAACCTTCCGACCACGTCCAGCATGTCCGGCAGGTTCTGCAGCGATTGTTGGAGAATCGCCTGTTCGTGAAGGCCGAGAAGTGCGAGTTTCACGCCCACACAACATCCTTTCTCGGGTACATCATCTCCAGGGGAGAGATTAGGATGGACCAGGGAGAAGGTTAGAGCCCCGGTTCTGGAATGGGCCCAGCCCGGCACGAGATTGCAGCTCCAGAGATTTTTTGGGGTTTGCGAATTTCTACCGCAGATTCATCCGGGATTACAGCCGTGTGGCCGCTCCATTAACTGCCTTGACTTCCAGCATCAGGACCTTCAAGTGGAATCCGGAGGCGGATCGAGCGTTTCTGGATTTGAAGAGGCGATTCACCAACGCACCGATTCTCTCTCAACCGGACACGGCCCGTCAGTTCGTTGTTGAAGTGGACGCGTCTGATGTGGGAGTTGGCGCCATCCTGTCGCAGCGATGCTCCACGGACAGTAACTCCATCCCTGCGCCTACTACTCGTCGCCTTTCACCTGCGGAGAGGAATTACGATGTGGGTAACCGGGGAGCTTCTCGCGGTGAAACTTGCCTTGGAGGAGTGGCGCCACTGGTTGAGGGGCGGAGCAACCGTTTATTGTCTGGACTGACCACAAGAATCTTGCTTACGTGCAATCGGCTAAACGTCTCAACTCCCCGTCAGGCCAGGTGGGCGTTGTTTTTCGGACGATTCAAGTTTGTCCTGACGTTCCGACCTGGGTCTAAGAACGCAAGGCGGGACGCCTTGTCCCGGATGTTCTCCAAGACGGAGGAGAGTGGGTCCAAGACCGAGACTATTCTCCCCCGGAACTGCGTCGTGGGAGCAGTCATGTGGAAGATTGAGGAGGAGGTGCTGGCGGCCCTTCGGACTCAGCCCGGTCCCGGTAACGGTCCACCCGGTCGGTTGTTTGTGCCTGAGTCGGTTCGTCCTGCTGTTCTCAAGTGGTCCCACGCCAGTAAGATGGCTTGTCACCCTGGCGTGGCTCGGACTATGGCGTTTCTGCGCAGACGTTTTTGGTGGCCTGCCATGGCCGAGGATACTCGGGGTTTTGTTGCTGCCTGTCCAGTGTGTGCGCAGAATAAGAGTACCAATCGGCCCAGCTCTGGACTACTTCACCCCCTTCCTATTCCCCGGCGTCCATGGTCGCATCTGGCCCTGGACTTCGTCACGGGGTTGCCCGATTCTGAGGGGAACACGGTCGTTCTGACTATCGTGGACAGGTTCAGCAAGTTCGCCCACTTTGTGCCTATTGCCAAGCTTCCCTCTGCCTCGGAGACGTCCGAGATCCTGGTTAGGGAGGTTTTTCAGGGTCCACGGTTTGCCCAGTGATATCGCTTTCCGACCGTGGCCCCTCAGTTTACCTCTGCTGTCTGGAAGTCCTTCTGTTCGGCCATTGGAGCTACAGTCAGTCTCACATCTGGTTTTCACCCCCAATCCAATGGTCAGGCGGAGAGAGCCAACCAGAAGATGGAATCCACGCTACGCTGTCTGGGTCTCTTCCAACCCCACCTCCTGGGCCTCTCAGTTGCCTTGGGTTGAGTATGCCCACAATACTCTCCCTACATCTGCCACTGGGATGTCTCCCTTCCAGTGCCTGTATGGCTACCAACCTCCCCTGTTCCCTTCTCAGGAGAAGGAGCTCTCAGTGCCTTCTGTTCAGGCCCACATTCGCAGTTGCCACCGGACCTGGCATCGGGCCAGAAAGGCACTCCTTAGAGGTTCGGACCGGTATCAGCTCCAGGCGAATGTCGCCGGATCCCCGCTCCCACCTATACCATCGGAGATAGGGTTTGGTTGGCTCACGGGATCTTCCGTTACGGACTGAGTCTAGGAAGTTGTTACCGAAGTTCATTGGTCCGTTTGTGGTGGAGAAGGTGATCAATCCAGTGGCAGTTCGACTCAAACTACCGAGGACGCTCAGAGTCCATCCCACCTTTCATGTCTCCTGCCTCAAGCCTGTCCTCCTCAGTCCTCTGTTGCCTCCTCCGCCTCCTCCTCCTCCTCCTCGGATGATCGGAGGTGGTCCTGCCTACACGGTGCGGCGCATCATGGATTCCAGACGGCGGGGCCGGGGTTTCCAGTATCTCGTGGACTGGGAGGGGTATGGTCCTGAGGAGAGGAGTTGGATTCCGCGGCGACAGGTCCTAGATCCGGATCTCATCAGGGACTTCTACCGCCTCCATCCTGGCGCTCCGGGGAGTCCGCCCGGTGGCGTTCGTCGGAGGGGGGGTACTGTAACGATCCCGGCTGTCTGAGTCGGGTCCTGGTCGTAAGCTCCAGTTTCCCGAGGGTTCGGGAACGCTCCGGGGAGCGCTCTGGTTTCCGCACCTGCTTCCCATTAGCAATCTGCACACCTGGGCCTAATCAGCACCTTTCTTAGGCTCTGGCCCAACATCCAGTTCCTGCCGGATCGTTAGCCATGAACAGTAGGTGTTCAGTGTATCAGTTTAGAGTGTTCTAGCGTGAGTTTTGTTATTTTGTACTTTGTTGAGTTTTTGTGTTCTCACCTCCGTTTTTGTTCCACCTGCAGTCACACGTCCGGAACCTTCAACCCACCTCTGCCTGATGGTCGGCGGCTGCCGAGCCATCACTGGACCCAGTACTGCACCCCCAACTACTCAACCACGCCGCCCGCTCTGTCCCTGGATTATTCTGCACCTGTTGTCGTATCTAATAAACCCTCACCTTCGTTCAACTCTCCTTGTCCTGGTCTGCTTTTGGGTTCTGGCTGAGGGAACTGTGACACTCTGGTAAACACACACTATATCATTTGTATTTGTCACACGCACAGGATACAGAAGGTGTAAATGGAACAGTGAAATGGTTACTGGCATAGTAGCATAGTAGCAATATCAGAAATAGAAAGTGTCCAGATAAAAATATTTTATAATTATTAGATGATTCTCACTTGTCTAAATTGATGGGTCATGTGAAAGAAATGCTATAACCACCCCTCAGCCATATCTAGCTAAGTGGATGGGTCACTATTGTCTAGAGATGTACACATGTTCATGAAATACAATGGATGGCCGTAATCAGCCCCAGACATACCTGGCTAACTTGATGGTAATCCTCTGGCGTAGTGGAGTCTGCAGGTAGCTCAAGCTAACTAACTAGGTTCAATGTTAGCTAGCTAGCTAACATTAGGCTATAGCTAGCAATCCAAATGGATTTCTGAGATACGAATAATATTACTACACAGATCATACAAGTAACGTTAGCTAGCGAGCCAGCAAGCTAACGTTTGCTAGCTAACTAACAGTACGCTTTAACTTGCATAGAAAATTACATTATTACAAAATTAGAAACTTATAATATCTGAAAATGTAGCTTGATTCTTACCCGTATACATGGATGAACACTTCACAGCAGACTGCTACCCCTTTAACTCTGTTTTTTTTGTAGTTACAGCTTGTTTGACCCGCGTTGTGTCAAGTCACTCCAGTTCACACTGACCGTAGTAGTAGTCCATCACAACTTTTTCACACTGATCTTTGTCTATAGTGCCTGCTAAATTCAAAGCAACATTGTTTTTGAGAGCAATCCATTGCTAACGTTATATCTTTCAAAAAAGCAACGGTAGAAAGGATTATCTTAAAATACTGAGCAGCTCACGTTATAGACAGAAGCGTGGTACATGGCAGACCATTCCGAACTCATCTCTCGGCATGTCCAGCCAATCCATTATCTCAGCCAATCATGAAAAGCGGGAAGGTTCCTGTCTTTTTCCATGGCTAAACCGACTAGGTTCGTAATTGAACCATTTTATTCGTATTTGCAGATGGCATACAAGTTTGTTATTAAGGCACATGAAAGTTTACATGTTCCAGGAGGCATTTCTTCCCAAAAAGTAGTGAAGTAGTGCCTAGCTTCTTGAAACGGGTCACATATAAACATTCTATCAGTAATGAGCTAAAAAAAAGATAAGAGGGTTTTATACTGATTCAAAAACCCTCAGAGATATCCCTTAAATCACAAGGGTTATGCAAATATTGGAACTCGTTTTGTTCAACAAATCACTAAGCAAATGTTCGAAGCTAAACTGACTGTTACACACAAAGAAATAGAATCCGGGTACACAGGCTACGTTGCACACACCTTTTTCTGGAAATTACAATAGAAACACACCTGCGTGATGAGAAGGGACGTCATTCCATCAAAAACACACCTCGTGATGAAGGGACGTCATTCCATCAAAACACACCTCGTGATGAGAAGGACTGTGAGGGAAGTCATTGCATCATGTAGATGACTTCCAAACAAAACAGACATTCCATACACCTGTGGTAAGAGTTAGGTATCTAAACAGGGAGGACTGTCTGAAACACATCAGCACATGTGGGATGTGTCACAAATGACACCCTATTCCCTTTATATTGCAATACTTTTCACCAGGGTCCTAGTGCACTATAAAGTGAACAGGGTGCCATTTTGGACGAAATACACATGTACCTCCCACAACACAAACCCAACGGGGAAATGTAAGTTCACTGAAACTCATATTTAGTGTAGAGTGATCAACACAATGTTTAGCATATTTAGAGTTTCTGTAATAAACATGATTTCCAGGGTTCTATTTGTGACACTCAAGGTGCAGGTTGATAGTCACTAGACTTGATGCTGAATGTTATGGTTTGTTCTCATATCTGTTGAATGACACCAGAACAAACTACTGAAGGTCCAAGTTCAAGAACCGAGGACACTGATTATTCACTGTTGTATTATATTGATGACATTCTGTGGACTCTGATTAGTTTACAACTACTGTTTGATGTAATTGCTTACTAATGATCCTTTGACTATAGTGATTGCTTTAATACTGTTATATAACTCTGTAAGAGTTGATGTTTTATAACTCTGTAACAGCTGATGTTTATAACTCTGTAACAGCTGATGTTTATAACTATGTAACATCTGATGTTTTTAACTCTATATGAGCTGATGTTTATAACTCTATATGAGCTGATGTTTATAACTCTATATGAGTTGATGTTTATAACTCTATATGAGCTGATGTTTATAACTCTATATGAGCTGATGTTTATAACGCTGTAACAACTGATGGACTTCCTTATTTGGACTTCTTACCAGCTTCCATAGCTATTGTTGATAGAACTCAGAGAAGGCCAGTTAGACATTGGTGTCTCTCTGTTGTAACTTGTATTGAACCAGATTGACACATGAGCTGACATCCGCAGTGTTTACCATGAATGCGATATCCGTGAACAGCGGGGAAATTGCCTTTAAAAGGAGCCTTGTCAGCTGTCTAGTGCACTGCTCTATAATACACCTTGGATTGAATCCAGATCAGCCTTGTTCTATGGTACCCATACTAGTGAGTCTGACCTGAAAAAATCCTCTGAATAATCGCATGACTGTTTTTAGTCTATCATCATGTCAGGTACATACAATTTATCTTTCCTTGTTTGGAAACATGCTGAACTAGGTCATAATGATGGCTTCAAAACCAGTGGTGGAAAAAGTACCCAATTGTCATATTTGAGTAAAAGTAAAGATACCTTAATAGAAAATGACTGAAGTAAAAGTGAAAGTCACCCAGTAAAATACGACTTGAGTAAACGTCTAAAAGTATTTGGTTTTAAATATACTTAAGTATCAAAAGTAAATGTAATTGCTAAAACATACTTAAGTATCAAAAGTACAAGTATAAATCATTTCAAATTCCATATATCAAGCAAACCAGATGGCAATATTTTCTTGTTTTTTTAATTTACAGATAGCCAGGGATAAGCTCTAACACTTACACATAATTTACAAACGAAGCATGTGTGTTTAGTGAATCCGCCAGATCAGAGGCAGTAGGAATGACCAGGGATGTTCTCTTGATAAGTGCATGAATTGGACCATTTTCCTGTCCTGCTAAGCATTCAAAATGTCTTGGCTGTGTGCTTAGGGTCGTTGACCTTTTGGAAGGTGAACCTGTTCTCCATTCTGAGGTCCTGAGCGCTCTGGAGCAGGTAATTATTAAGGATCTCTCTGTACTTTGCTCCGTTCATCTTTCCCTTGATCCTGACTAGTCTCCCAGTCCCTGCCGCTGAAAAACATCCCCACAGCATGATGCTGCCACCACAATGCTTCACGGTAGGGATGGTGCCAGGTTTGTTGCTTGGCATTCAGGCCAAAGAGTTCAATCTTGGTTTCATCAGACGCGAGAATCTTGTATCTCATGGTCTGAGTCCTTTAGGTGCCTTCTGGCCGCTCTACCATAAAGGCCTGATTGGTGGAGGGCTGCAGAGATGGTTGTCCTTCTGGAAGGTTCTCCCATCTCCACAGAGGAACTCTAGAGCTCTGTCAGAGTGACCATCAGGTTTTTGGTCACCTCCCTGACCAAGGCCCTTCTCCCCCGATTGCTCAGTTTGGCCGGGCGGCCAGCTCCAGGAAGAGTCTTGGTGGTTCCAAACTTCTTCCATGGAGGCCACTGTGTTTTTGGAGACTTTCAATGCATTACATTTTTTGGTACCCTTCCCCAGATCTCTGCCTCGACACAATCCTGTCTCGGAGCTCTATGGACAATTCCTTTGACCTCATGGCTTGGTTTTTGCTCTGACATGAACTGTCAACTGTGGGACCTTATATTTGTATTTGCCAAGGCAGCAGCTACTCTTCCTGGGGTCCGGCAAAATTAAGGCAGTTATATAATTTTAAAAACATTACAATACATTAATAACAGATTTCACAACACACTAAGTGCGTGCCCTCAGGCCCCTACTCCACTACCACATATCTACAACACAAAATCCATGTGTATGTGTGTGTATAGTGCGTATGTTATAATGTGTGTGTATGCATGTGTCTGTGCCTATGTTTGTGTTGCTTCACAGTCCCCGCTGTTCCATAAGGTGTATTTTTATCTGT
This sequence comes from Coregonus clupeaformis, assembly GCF_020615455.1. NCBI lineage: Eukaryota > Metazoa > Chordata > Actinopteri > Salmoniformes > Salmonidae > Coregonus > Coregonus clupeaformis. Next base: position 98,858 of record NW_025534736.1, read on the forward strand.
TTTTAAAATCTGATTCTACTGCTTGCATCAGTTACCTGATGTGGAATACAGTTACATGTAGTCATGGCTCTATGTAGTACTGTGCGCCTCCCATAATATGTTCTGGACTTGGGGACTGTAAAGAGACCTCTGGTGACATGTCTTGTGGGGTATGCATGGGTGTCTGAGCTCTGTGCTAGTTGTTTAAACAGACAGCTCGGTGAATTCAACATGTCAATACCTCTCACAAATACAAGTAGTGATGAAGTCAATCTCTCCTCCACTTTGAGCCAGGAGATATTGACATGAATATTATTAATGTTTGCTCTCTGTGTACAAGGGCCAGCCGTGCTGCCCTGATCTGAGCCAATTGCAATTTTCTTAAGTCCCTCTTTGTGGCACCTGACCACACGACTGAACAGTAGTCCAGGTGCGACAAAATTAGTGCCTGTAGGACCTGCCTTGTTGATAGTGCTTTATTATAGACAGACTTCTCCCCATCTTAGCTACTGTTGTATCAATATGTTTTGACCATGACAGTTTACAATCCAGGGTTACTCCAAGCAGTTTAGTCACCTCAACTTGCTCAATTTCCACATTATTTATTACAACATTTAGTTGAGGTTTAGGGTTTAGTGAATGATGAACACTCTTTAAGTGTTGCAGTCGCTGTAGTAGCTGACGTGTATCGTGTTGAGTCATCTGCATTCATAGACATACTGGCTTTACTGTTACAGCAGGGGGTCGCAGTTCCAGTGAGACTCACTAGGTGTCATCCTCCGACAACCTTAGGCACCTCCTCACTCACAGTCTGGACTAATCATGTTCCTATTGGTGTCACCTGTGTCTACCTGTTCACCTGTGTATTTATGCCTCACTTCCTGTGTTCCCTTGCTCAGTTTTTCTCTGCTAGTTTCTCATGCTCAGCAGTACTAATCAGTGTCTGATCGGAAAAGTATGTACAGGTACTCTAGAAGTGTTCTCCCTGTTTCTTTATTATTTCAGTCGTAGTTACTATTTCGTATTTTGGCTGTCAGCCTGTTTTTGGAGAACTATTTGCGACACCTTTCTTTTATCGTGTTAAGTCCGTTATTTTGTATTCTGGCTTCGGGACCACCAGTAAAGATCCTTGTTTCACCATCTCTGCCTACTGTCTATCCTGCACCGCACCTGGGTCACACCTCACACATTTAAATTACATTTACATCATTTAGCAGACGCTCTTATCCAGAGCGACTTACAAATTGGTGCATTCACCTTATAGCCAGTGGGATAACCACTTTACAATATATATATATATTTTTTTTTTAATTAATATTTTTAATTGGGGGGGTGGGGTAAGGGGGGATAGAAGGATTACTTTATCCTATCCCAGGTATTCCTTAAAGAGGTGGGGTTTCAAGTGTCTCCGGAAGGTGGTGAGTGACTCCGCTGTCCTGGCATCGTGAGGGAGCTTGTTCCACCATTGGGGTGCCAGAGCAGCGAACAGCTTTGACTGGACTGAGCGGGAACTGTGCTTCCGCAGAGGTAGGGGGGCCAGCAGGCCAGAGGTGGATGAACGCAATGCCCTCGTTTGGGTGTAGGGACTGATCAGAGCCTGAAGGTACGGAGGTGCCGTTCCCCTCACAGCTCCGTAGGCAAGCACCATGGTCTTGTAGCAGATGCAAACTTCAACTGGAAGCCAGTGGAGTGTGCGGAGGAGCGGGGTGACGTGAGAGAACTTGGGAAGGTTGAACACCAGACGGGCTGCGGCATTCTGGATGAGTTGTAGGGGGTTTAATGGCACAGGCAGGGAGCCCAGCCAACAGCGAGTTGCAGTAATCCAGACGGGAGATGACAAGTGCCTGGATTAGGACCTGTGCCGCTTCCTGTGTAAGGCAGGGTCGTACTCTCCGAATGTTGTAGAGCATGAACCTATAGGATCGGGTCACCGCCCTGATGTTAGCGGAGAACGTCAGGGTGTTGTCCAGGGTCACGCCAAGGCTCTTCGCACTCTTGGAGGAGGACACAACGGCGTTATCAACCGTGATGGCGAGATCATGGAACGGGCAGTCCTTCCCCGGGAGGAAGAGCAGCTCCGTCTTGCCGAGGTTCAGCTTGAGGTGGTGATCTGTCATCCACACTGATATGTCTGCCAGACATGCAAAGATCCGATTTGCCACCTGGTTATCAGAAGGGGGAAAGGAGAAGATTAGTTGTGTGTCGTCTGCGTAGCAATGATAGGAGAGGCCATGTGAGGATATGACAGAGCCAAGTGACTTGTTGTATAGCGAGAATAGGAGAGGGCCTAGAACTGAGCCCTGGGGGACACCAGTGGTGAGAGCACGTGGTGCGGAGACAGATTCTCTCCACGCCACTTGGTAGGAGCGACCGGTCAGGTAGGGACGCAATCAAGAGTGAGCCGCGCCCGGAGATGCCCAGCTCGGAGAGGGTGGAGAGGGGAGGATCTGATGGTTCACAGTATCAAAGGCAGCAGACAGGTCTAGAAGGACAAGAGCAGAGGAGAGAGAGTTAGCTTTAGCAGTGCGGAGAGCCTCCGTGACACAGAGAAGAGCAGTCTCAGTTGAATGACCAGTCCTGAAACCTGACTGGTTTGGATCAAGAAGGTCATTCTGAGAGAGATAGCAAGAGAGTTGGCTAAAGACGGCACGCTCAATAGTTTTGGAAAGAAAAGAAAGAAGGGATACTGGTCTGTAGTTGTTGACATCAGTGGGATCGAGCGTTGTTTTTTTGAGAAGGGGTGCAACTCTCGCTCTCTTGAAGACGGAAGGGACATAGCCAGCGGTCAAGGATGAGTTGATCAGCGAGGTGAGGTAGGGGAGAAGGTCACCGGAGATGGTCTGGAGAAGAGAGGAGGGGATGGGGTCAAGCGGGCAGGTTGTTGGGCGGCCTGCAGTCACTAGTCGCAAGATTTTATCTGGAGAGAGAGGGGAGAAAGAAGTCAAAGCATAGGGTAGGGGCAGTGTGAGCAGGACCAGCAGTGTCATTAGACTTAACAAACGAGGATCGGATGTCGTCAACCTTCTTTTCAAAGTGGTTGACGAAGTCATCCACAGAGAGGGAGGAGGGGGGGGGGGGGGGAGGATTCAGCAGTGAGGAGAATGTGGCAAAGAGCTTCCTAGGGTTAGAGGCAGATGCTTGGAATTTAGAGTGGTAGAAAGTGGCTTTAGCAGGAGAAACAGATGAAGAAAATGTAGAGAGGAGGGAGTGAAAAGATGCCAGGTCCACAGGGAGTGTAGTTTTCCTCCATTTCCGCTCGGCTGCCCGGAGCCCTGTTCTGTGAGCTCGCAATGAGTCATCAAGCCACGGAGCAGGAGGGGAGGACCGAGCTGGCCGGGAGGATAGGGGACATAGAGAGTCAAAGGATGCAGAAAGGGTGGAGAGGAGGGTTGAGGAGGCAGAATCAGGAGATTGGAGGGTGAAGGGTTGAGCAGAGGGAAGAGATGATAGGATGGAAGAGGAGAGAGTAGCGGGAGAGAGAGAAGGACGAAGGTTGCGACGGCGCATTACCATCTGAGTAGGGGCAGAGTGAGTAGTGTTGGAGGAGAGCGAGAGAGAAAAGGATACAAAGTAGTGGTCGGAGACATGGAGGGGAGTTGCAGTGAGATTAGTAGAAGAACAGCATCTAGTAAAGATGAGGTCAAGCGTATTGCCTGCCTTGTGAGTAGGGGGGACGGTGAGAGGGTGAGGTCAAAAGAGGAGAGGAGTGGAAAGAAGGAGGCAGAGAGAAATGAGTCAAATGTAGACGTAGGGAGGTTGAAGTCACCCAGAACTGTGAGGGGGTGAGCCATCCTCAGGAAAGGAACTTATCAAGGCGTCAAGCTCATTGATGAACTCTCCAAGGGAACCTGGAGGGCGATAAATGACAAGGATGTTAAGCTTGAATGGGCTAGTGACTGTGACAGACTGTGTCACACCAACCCTTACACTTTACTCAAAACCAGTGGCATGTCGTTAGTAAAGATTGAAAAAGTAAAGGGCCTAGACAGCTGCCCTGGGGAATTCCTGATTCTACCTGGATTATGTTGGAGAGGCTTCCATTAAAGAACACCCTCTGTGATACGTTAGACAGGTAACTCTTTATCCACAATATAGCAGGGGATGTAAAGTCATAACATATACGTTTTTCCAGCAGCAGACTATGATCGATAATGTAAAAAGTTGCACTGCAGTCTAACAAAGCAGCCCCCACAATCTTTTTATCATCAATTTCTCTTAGCCAATCATCGGTCATTCAAATCAAATTAAATTATATTTGTCACATACACGTATTTAGCAGATGTTATTGCGGGTGTAGCGAAATGCTTGTTCTTCTAGCTCCGACAGTGCAGTAATATCTAACAAGTAATATCTAACAATTTCATAACATATACCCAATACACACAAATCTAAGTAAGGAATGAATTAAGAATATATACATATATGGACGAGCAATGTCATTTGTGTAAGTGCTGTGCTTGTTGAATGTCCTTCCCTATAAGCGTGCTGAAAGTCTGTTGCCAATTTGTTTACTTTAAAATAGCATTGTATCTGGTCAAACACTATTTTTTCAAAAACTTTACTAAGTGTTGGTAAGAGGCTGATTGGTCAGCTATTTGAGCCAGTAAAGGGGGCTTTACTATTCTTAGGTAGCGGAATGACTTTTGCTTCCTACAGGCCTGAGGGCACACACTTTTAGTAGGCTTAAATGGAAGATATGGCAAATAGGAGTGGCAATATCGTCCGCTATTCTCCTCAGTAATTTTGCATCCAAGTTGTCAGACCCCGGTGGCTTGTCATTGTTGATAGACAACACTTTATTTTTTTACCTCTTCCACACTCACTTTATGGAATTCAAAATTACAATTCTTGTCTTTCATAATTTGGTCAAAGATACTTGGATGTGTAGTGTTAGCATTTGTTGCTGGCATGTCATTCCTAAGTTTGCTAATCTTGCCAATGAAAAAATCATTAAAGTAGTTGGCAATATCAGTTGGTTTTGTGATGAATGAGCCATCTGATTCAGTGAATGATGGAGCTGAGTTGGCCTTTTTCCCCAAAATGTCATTTAAGGTGCTCCAAAGCTTTTTTACATCATTCTTTATATCATTTATCTTTGTTTCATAGTGTAGTTTCTTCTTCTTTTTATTCAGTTTAGTCACATGATTTCTCAATTTGCAGAACAGTTGCCAATCGGTTGTGCAGCCAGACTAATTTGCCGTTCCATTTGCCTCATCCCTCTCAACATTACAATTTTTTAATTCCTCATCAATCCACAGGGATTTAACAGTTTTCACAGTCATTTTCTTAATGGGTGCCTGCTTATTAGTAACTGCAATAAGCAATTTCATGTGTCAAGTGCAGTGTTTGTTTGCTCCTCATTACACACCACAGACCAACAAATATTATTTACATCAACAACATAGGAATCACTACAAAACTTATTGTATGACCTCTTACACACTATATTAGGCCCAGCCTTTGGAACTTTGGTTTTCCTAGATATGTCTACTATATTGTGATCACTACATCCGATGGATCTGGATACTGCTTTCAAGTACATTTTTGCAGCATTAGTAAAGATGTGATCAATACATGTGGATGATTTCATTTAACATGAGAGCCTCTCTAATCTGTACAGGAATGAGGCTCTGAATATAATATAATAATAATAATAATAATATGCCATTTAGCAGACGCTTTTATCCAAAGCGACTTACAGTCATGCGTGCATACATTTTTTAAATTATTTTTTTAAAACAGCAACACCTCCACCACTGGCATTTCTGTATTTTCTCTAAATGTTATAACCTTGTATTGCTACCACTGTATCATCAAATGTATTGTCTAAGTGAGTTTCAGAGATAGTCAGAATATGAATGTCATCTGTTACTAGCAAGTTATTAATTTCATGAACCTTGTTTCTTAAGCTACATATGGTAACGTGGGCTATTTTGAGCACTTTTCTGGGATGCTTGCTTGTTTAAATTTTTTTTACTGGGAAGCTTAGCAGAAGTTGATATTCTCATGTTATTTATGTTCATGCAGGGTGAGCTGCACACAGTGGACTTCCTACTAGGGCACTCCGCCTCTGTGCTAACAGCATAAATCTAGTTCATACGCACGTGATTGCTGCATACAATAGCTGTAGGATCAGCAGAGGCATTCAGGTGAGTTACTTACATTGTGTCTTCCAATGCCCCTGGTATAATGTACATTTGCTAAAGCATTACGATGACTCAGCGACACAATGGTAGGGATTAACTGAGCTGGGCTTGGTTTATTGATAAGTTATTGTCTCAACGCAGACATGTAATGCTGTTAAAGGATCCAGGAACCAAATGATTCAGGCGGATTCCATCCTCCTTATAAAACGTGTTCTGTTTACAAAAGGTATAGAAATGGTCAACAAAAGTTACACCCATTGAGCTGCAATAATCACGTAGCCAGTTGTGAAGAGAAATAATCCTGCTAAAGCATTCAATGCCACGATTCAGCGAGGGCACAGGGCCAGATATGATGGGTATTTTATTAGTGTCTAGCAGAGAGTCAATCAGCTCTTTGAAATCCAGTTTCAACTGTTCAGAGCTGCTCTTCATAATGTCATTAAAACCCACATGGACTATGATTGAATCGATGTCCATTTCCTGGCGTAGTATATTCGGGAGCAGCTTAGCAATGTAATTTACTCGAGGACAATGTTTTTGCACCAGTTTTTCTTACCATGGAGCTGGCCAAAATCACGGCTGGCGAGACGGAAGAGGAAATCCGCCCACTCCCACGCTTCACAGGATTCGGAGAACCCTTTAAGGACGGACGAGAGGCAGGATAACTTGAGCGCGTAGCTCCCGGCGCCTGGTGCAGGCCTCCGACAGATGGAGAAGCCCCGCTCGATCAACAGCAGGGACGGAAGGTTGCCGACGTCGACTTTTTAATCGTAGGAGAAGGAGTAGGAGTAGGCACAGCGGCCGCAGACACAGGTACCCCCAGCGATGAAGGTGCAGGAAGAGAAGGCTCCAGGGCTGCGAAACTATTCATTGATTGTATCCGCTCCGGGCCTCTTGCTAGGAGTGTAGACTGTTTTGTGGGAGGCCGCTGTCTTCGGCTTCCACAGCTCGTGACATGCGACTATCGTTGACTGCCATGCTCCTCTTGTGTAATCCTTTGACTCCGCTATCAGATGGGGGAGGAGAGGCAGTAGATGGCTCCCCTTGCGAACGAACTCCGGGCAACACTGGCCAGTCGGATAACGACAAACGACAAAGCGGAGATGCATCCAACAAGCACGAACGCCGTCCAGCCACCGGCGTGGAAAAGGTAAACATTCCACTCTGCGTTTTCCCCAGTTTCTTATGTAGGCTGGCGATCTGCGTGATCAAGGAAGCCACCTCAAGTCAAATAATTGCCGCATTGGAACTCTGAGTGATCCAGTTTGTCTCGAAACAAAGAGTAGCAGATACAACTCCCACCGTTCATTTACTTCTCCAGACATAGAGGGCTCCATTGGAAAAGCCATCTGGGACTAACTTTTTTAGCTTGATGGCTAGCAGCTTAGCTAGGTTAGTGGCTCTTTCAAGCAGACTTTAACCTGTCAGTTAAGCGGGATTCGGGACAAGAAATAGCGGTTCTAGCTGTACAAATCTAATCCCGTCAGTGAATCCATGCAAAAACAAGTTTGGTATTTATGTTTAACAAAGATTGGTTATAGGCAGGTATGTGCTTTTCCAAATCTTGTCCAATCAATTGAATTTACCACATATGGACTCCCATCAAGTTGTAGAAACATCTCAAGGATGATCACTGGAAACAGGATGCACCTGAGCTCAATTTCGAGTCTCATAGCAAAGGGTCTGAATACTTATTTAAATAAGGTATTTCTGTTTTTTTTATTTTGAATAAATTTGCAAAAAGTTATAAAAAACAGTTTTTGCTTTGTCATTATGAGGTATTGTGTGTAGATTTTCGAATAAGGCTGTAACGTAACAAAATGTGGGGAAAGGGAAGGGTTTGAATACTTGGACTGTATGGAGACTGTTTAGTACAAAAAATAAGGGGTTAAATACAAAATAAATATGTTTCCTGATATTTCTTATATCTCTCAGATATAGGAGAGACACTTCAGAACAAACTACCTTTAGATTTTGAGGGGGACTATCTGTAGTTCGAAGACAATTATTCAAAGCGTTTGTATGGGCTAATTGCAGTAAGGCCCCACATTTTTTTTCATGTAACATTTTTTTTCTATATATTTTTTTAGAATTCAAAGGGTCTTAAAATTCCAAATCAAATAGCAAAATTCTTCTTGGTATGACCTTCTTAAAACAATTCCATATAGCTTAGTAGAATCCTCCCTCTCCACCGGCTTAGACAGGGCTTAGACAGGACTGGGTTAAATCAGTCATGAATGCCCTTGTGACAGGTGGGAATGGATGCGTATTGTGTGCAATTGATTTCAAGCTTCACCAAAAATATAAAACAAATTGTGAAGGAAATCGTATTAACATAATGATATGACGTCTTTTTATACAGTATTTGTAAATGTCTTTGATCTTATGAGCTGTATCGGATTGGGAGGATGAGGACATTCCATGTATTTTTTCTGTCACTGGTGGGTGCCAGAAGGTTTGCGTGCCAAGATAGCTTGGGGGCCACTGGTGCTAATCTTAGAAGGAGTACGTGATGGAATATCTTGACTAATAATATAATAATAATAATAATAATAATATAATATGCCATTTAGCAGACGCTTTTATCCAAAGCGACTTACAGTCATGCGTGCATAATTTTTTTTTGTGTATGGGTGGTCCCGGGGATCGAACACACTACCCTGGCGTTACAAGCGCCGTGCTCTACCAGCTGCGCTACAGAGGACCACACAATGGGTGACTAGGGTGCAAAACGATACCATATAGGGTTATACTATTGTTGTTGGGAGTGACACTCAATAATGGTTGGCAAATGTTGGATGGAATTAGCTTGCAAAGCTGTATATAAACTGAGAGATTTTGTATGCCTATCATTCACATGACAATAGGCTACGCCCGTACCGCTTGTCATGTGAATCCGGTACTGTAATAATTAAATACTATGAACCAACTCTCCATCTAAGAGTTTAACTATTCTCTAACATCCTGAGGTACTCGATACCAGAGAAAACTCATCATAACACATAATAATACAAAATCCCCATAAAAATCTGTATGTTTAAGCTAGAGATATCTGTTTCTCAATACACGATATCCACAGAGGAAGGTGGCAGAACTACAGCCTCAAGATACCGACTGGGGTCATTTTAATTCCAGAAGCATATTAGTGATTATAGCCCAAAGGTGGTTTATTCAATTGTTAAAAACTTCCATGACTTTGTCAACCATGATGATTGTACTTTTCTATACCATGTATCATATGACTGTGTACAAAACCAGAATTACCTGTACTCTAAGGTAACTCTGAAAAGTATTTAGTGAATCCAGGTTTCTTCTTTCAACATATCCTCAGAGGGTGAAGGGGGACCTATATCGGTGATTTAGACCAGATAGACAGATCATCTGCAGAGATATAGTTCCCCATGTACTCACCTATGGTTGTAAGTGGTTATAACTCGGTATGACCATGTATACAATCAAAATGACCTTACATAAATGCTTAGTTGCAGTCAGAACAGCTCATAATAGTCTGTCAGTGGTATGAATACTTGGTAGAACTGTAATACAGAGACCAGTTACCCTCTGAATGTATTCTCCCACAACAATGTATACCAGAATTCCTATAATATCATCTCCCTCCACCCTCCCTGGTCTGTAGTCTCCCTCTACCCTTCCTCTATCCTCCCTCTATCCTCCCTCCCTGGTCTATGATCTCCCTCTATCTTCCCTTCCTGGTCTGTGTTCTCCCTCTAGTGTCAGACTTAGTGTAAAGCACCACATGATTATCACAGTGAGTCATGTTGTATTATACTGTATTATACAGCGGGTGGGTCTAATCCTGGACACTGGTTAAACCACATTCCAGCCAGTGTCTATTCCACAAGTTACCACCAATTAACGCTATGACGTTGAAATGCCTATTTACTCTGTTCTATCTCACTGCGCAATCCACTGTCTCATCAGCCCAGCCAGACAAACTATAAACTTGATCTCCACTGTAAAAAGCATCTAGACATTATCTCCCATTTCTTTTACACTAGCAATTGGTTTTCAATAACGGAGATTTGTATAAACTTTGCTGTCTTTCTCTATGACATTTGCAACATTGTTTCAGTATTGAAATTCGATCTCCAGCTGTCCCATAGTAATGAAAGCTAGTAGGGTCGGGAGTCGGCATGAGACAGACAGGCAGGCAGCTGTACACAGCCGGTCGAAATAATGAATCAACATAATTTTTATGGATATATACAAAGAAATGTCAATAGAAAGCAGGTAAAACAAAATGAAATGCAGCTAGTTTCCATCTTTCCAGCTTCAGTTTGAAGTGATTGTGTTAGCTATGTTGTTGGCTAGCTCCTCTGAACAACAGTGTCCTGACGAGAGATCAAACGTTCTATGCCAGGTGAAATCGCGCATCATTAGCTCATTGTTATGGATGTCAACAAATAAATGTCACTAGAAAACAGCTTAAACAAATGCAAATGCAGCTACTTTGTTGTTATTCTGGCTGCACTGTTTGACGTGACTGTAAGTTAGCTGTAGTTGGCTAGCTAGCAAGCAAAGGATAAGAACGTTGCCAGCCAGTATGATAATGGAACATTTAGAACGAAGAACTGGGTTGCTTCCATAGATACAGAACAAAAAGACTGAACGACTGGGTCACGTCTCTAGCAACCAAACCGATAGAACGAAGACCAGCCAGCTTGGGTAGCAACCCTAGATTTTTGTTGGGACTATATCTTGTGGAAGGATTAAATAGTATGAATAAATTCATCAAAATAACGGATTTAATGAAAATATATGAATCATTATTTGAATATGTTGGTAAACCGCTGTATAAAAGTGATAATGTCCTCGAAGCCGGTGTTTGGAGGATATATTGGCACGGTTTGCCGGCCCTTGACTTCGTCTCGGGCCTAACACCCATGCCAATATATCCTTCTGTAACGATGACGCTGGGAGTCTGGAAGCAAGTGCGGGTAGTGAGCTAAATAATAACCACGGAACATAGAATGATAAAAAATTGAGCAGCGTATAGACTTGAGAAACATAGTCAATATTACCTGGTGGGTGACAACAAAGGAGTGCTAGATATAGGGAGAGTAATCAGGGAGGTGATGAGGCGCAGGTGTGCGTAATGAAGGTTGCCAGGTGTGCGTAAGGTTGGGTTGCCAGGACTGGTGGTTAGTAGACCGGCATCGTCGAGCGCCGGGGAGGGACAGTGGGAGTAGACGTGACACCACCAAACACCAGCTTCTCGGGCATTATCACTAAACTGTACATCATTACTGTATTTCTACTGTACTTCCTTACTGTATCTCTACTCTACTTCATTACTGTATTTCGACTGTACTTCATTACTGTACTTCATAATACAGGGGAAGGGATGTGGGCTCAGCACTGTAGGACAATTATTACTCAAACAATTACATTAGATTAACTATTTGCATTACTTTAACAATTACATAGAGGGATTTCTATATTGTATAGTTACAGAGAGGGATTTTTTATTGTTTACCTACTGAAAGGGATTTAGATAGAATTCTATATTGTATAAATATAGCAGTAGGTCAATTTGAATATGGGTATTTCTATGTAGTGTTTGGGCTGTATAAAGTTTCATGATTTATCAATCTTTGATGGACATTAATGGACAACCTTTAGTGTGTGCTAAGTGTCGCATGTATCCAGGCTCTGTGGTAGCCGGCCGCAACCGGGAGACCCATGGGGTGGCGCACAATTGGCCCAGCGTCGTCCAGGGTAGAGGAGGGAATGGCCAGCAGGGATGTAGCTCAGTTGGTAGAGCATGGCATTTGCAACGCCAGGGTTGTGGGTGTGATTCCCACGGGGGTCCAGTATGAAAAATAAAAAAAATAATGTATGCACTCACTAACTGTAAGTCGCTCTGGATAAGAGCGTCTGCTAAATGACTAAAATGTAAAAAGTAATGTATGATTTCCCCAGATTTCAACAATATAAAATAAAGTTAAATCCTTTCCTCACATTTCTTTCAAATAACTAATTCTTTACAACAGGCCATTTGGTTTATTTCACATCTCTAAGTCTCCGAGAGAGAGAGAGAGAGAGCGAGAGAGAGAGAGTTGCTTTGTCATTTTGGGAACTCATCTTTGTTCTTTGGTTCTTTTTCCCTATTTGGTCTGATGTGTCCCTCTAGTGGTGACCTTAAACACAACACTCTCTGGTCTGATGTGTCCCTCTAGTGGTGACCTTAAACACAACACTCTCTGGTCTGATGGGTCCCTCTAGTGGTGACCTTGAACACAACATTCTCTGGTCTGATGGGTCCCTCTAGTGGTGACCTTGAACACAACACTCCCTGGTCTGATGGGTCCCTCTAGTGGTGACCTTGAACCCCACACTCTCTGGTCTGATGGGTCCCTCTAGTGGTGACCTTGAACACAACATTCTCTGGTCTGATGGGTCCCTCTAGTGGTGACCTTGAACACAACACTCCCTGGTCTGATGGGTCCCTCTAGTGGTGACCTTGAACACCACACTCTATGGTCTGATGGGTCCCTCTAGTGGTGAACACAACACTAGATAAGAAAAGTGAGTTCTGTTATGATAAATGCTAATTGGCATACTTGGGACGTCTAATCTGACATCACCACATTGAAGTTGACATTTAAAAAATTGAAGGTTAGGGTTAGTTAAGGGTTAGGGTTAAGGTAAGGTTGTCTGTAGTGTAGGTCTACTGCAGGGACAGAGGTAGGGGCTCACCACTGTTATGACCACATCATTATGACTAAAACACATAGTGCCTTGCAAAAGTATTCATCCCCCTTGGCGTTTTTCCAATTTATTTGCATTACAACCTGTAATTTAAATTGATTTTTATTTGGATTTCATGTAATGGACATACACAAAATAGTCCAAATTGGTGAAGTGAAATGAAAAGAATTCCTTATAAAATTCTAAAAAATAAATAACGGAAAAGTGGTGCGTGCATATGTATTTTCCCCCTTTGCTATGAAGCCCCTAAATAAGATCTGGTACAACCAATTAAGTCACATAATTAGTTAAATAAAGTCCACCTGTGTGCAATCTAAGTGTCACATGATCGGTCACATGATCTCAGTATATATACACCTGTTCTGAAAGGCCCCAGAGTCTGCAACACCACTAAGCAAGGGGCAACACCAAGCAAGCGGCACCATGAAGACCAAGGAGCTCTCCAAACAGCTCAGGGACAAAGTTGTGGAGAAGTGCAGATCAGGGTTGGGTTATAAAAAAATATCAGAAACTTTGAACATTCCACGGAGCACAATTAAATCCATTATTAAAAAATGAAAAGAATATGGCACCACAACAAACCTGCCAAGAGAGGGCCACCCACCAAAACTCACAGACCAGGCAAGGAGGGCATTAATCAGAGAGGCAACAAAGAGACCAAAGATAACCCTGAAGGAGCTGCAACGCTCCACAGCGGAGATTGGAGTATCTGTCCACAGGACCACTTTAAGCCGTACACTCCACAGAGCTGGGCCTTATGGAAGAGTGGCCAGAAAAAAGCCATTACTTAAAGAAAAAATAAGCAAACACGTTTGGTGTTCGCCAAAGGGCATGTGGGAGGCTCCCAAAACATATGGAAGAAGGTACTCTGGTCAGATGAGACTAAAATTGAGCTTTTTGCCCATCAAAGAAAACAGGTCAGAATTAAAGGAATGATGGATGACGCTAAATACAGGGGAAATTCTTGAGGGAAACCTGTTTCAGTCTTCCAGACATTTGAGACTGGGATGGAGGTTCACCTTCCAACAGGACAATGACCCTAAGCATACATTGCTTATGTTTAGTGTTTTACGCACTGTTTTGCGTGATCGCTCGCCTCCGTTATTTGAGGCCCTTTATTTTGTATTGTCATTTGCTGACAAGTAAAGTCTGTTTGGACTAAGCTTCTGTGTCCTGCGCCTGACTCCAACACCACATCCACCTCAAACACTGACAGAACAACACACCTTTAGGGCTTGAACCACGGCTAACAGCTCCCTGTCCCCTACGTCATAATTACGCTCCGCCGGGCTGAGCTTCTTAGAATAAAAAGCGCAGGGACGGAGCTTAGGTGGCGTGCCTGAGCGTTGCGACAGTACTGCCCCAATACCGGCCTCTGACGCGTCCACCTCTACCTGGAACGCTAAAGCGGGGTCCGGGTGCGCCAGCACCGGAGCCGAGGTGAACAGGTCCTTCAGTTTACAAAACGCCCTGTCCGCCTCAGCTGACCACTGCAAACGCACCGGGCCCCCCTTCAGCAGGGAAGTAATGGGATCTGCTACCTGTCCAAAATCCCGGATAAACCTCCGGTAGTAATTGGCAAAACCCAAAAACTGCTGCACCTCTTTCACAGTGGTTGGGGTTTGCCAGTTACCCACGGCTGACACACGGTCAATCTCCATCTTCACCCCTGACGCGGACAACCGATGACCCAAGAAGGAGATGGACTCCTGGAAAAACAGACATTTCTCTGCCTTGACATACAAGTCATGCTCCAACAGTCTACCCAACACTCGGCGTACCAGGGCTACATGCTCGGCACGTGTAGCAGAGTACACTAAGATGTCGTCAATGTACACTACCACACCCTGCCCATGCAGGTCCCGGAAGATCTCGTCCACAAATGACTGAAGACTGAAGGAGCATTCATTAACCCGTATGGCATGACAAGATACTCATAATGACCTGAGGTGGTACTAAATGCTGTCTTCCATTCATCCCCCTCCCTAATGCGCACCAAGTTATAAGCGCTCCTGAGATCCAGTTTTGTGAAGAACCGCGCCCCGCATAATGATTCAGTCATACTCGCAATCAGAGGAAGAGGGTAACTGTATTTCACAGTGATCTGATTGAGACTACGATAATCAATACACGGGCGCAAACCTCCATCTTTCTTCTTCACAAAAAAGAAACTTGAGGACGCAGGGGAAGTGGAGGGCCGTATGTATCCCTGTTTCAGGGACTCAGCTATGTATGTCTCCATAGCCGCCGTCTCCTCTTGAGACAGAGGATACATATGGCTCCGCGGAAGTGCCGCACCTGTTTGGAGGTTTATCGCACAATCTCCCTGCCTATGAGGTGGTAATCGTGTCGCCCTCGTCTTGCTGAACACGAGTGCCAAATCCTCATACTCAGGGGGAATGTGCATTGCGGGCACTTGGTTCGGACTCTCCACCGTGGTCGCCCCCACGGAAACACCTAGACATTGCCCTACACACTGGCCAGACCATTCCTTGAGAGCCCTCTGTTGCCACGAAATGGTGGGTTCATGGGTGACTAACCAAGGAAGCCCCAGCACAACAGGATACGCAGGAGAGTCAATTAGGTACAACTGAATAATCTCCTCATGACCCCCCCTGCGTCTTCATCTTTAGTGGCGCTGTGACTTCCCTAATCAACCCAGACCCCAACGGGCGGCTATCTAGGGCATGGACAGGAAAGGGTGTATCAACGGGCAGGAGGGGAATCCCTAACCTAGAACAAAATTTCCGATCAATAAAATTCCCAGCTGCGCCTGAATCGACTAGCGCCATATGCTGGGAATGAGATGCAACCTGAGGAAATACTACAGGTATACAAAAGTGAACAACAGAGAGCTCTGGGTGAGTGGGGCGCCTACTCACCTGAAATGACTCTCCTGTGCGCGACCTGTTGTCCCGATTCCCTGGAGACCCTCCCCAGCACCTAGCCGCAGTGTGTCCTCCACGGCCACAGCTGGTGCAGGGGGACGGCCCCCTCGGATTCTCTCTCCCTTCTCCCTCTAGCGCCAGCACCCCGAGCTCCATTGGGATCGGCTCGGAGGTGCTGGGGGGATGGAATGGACGGCCCCATCTCGGGACGTTCGTGGGTGGCCAGCAGGGTATCCAGCCGGATGGACATGTCCACTAGCTGGTCAAAGGACAGATTGGTGTCCCTGCAGGCCAGCTCTCGACGAACGTCCTCTCTGCAGGCTACACCTATAGTGGCTCGATGAGGGCCCTCTCATTCCACCCCGCATCCGCCGCTAGAGTCCGAAAATCCAGGGCGAAATCCTGTGCGCTCCTCTTCCCTGTCGGAGGTGGAACAGATGCTCCCCGCCCGCTTTACCCTCAGGAGGGTGATCGAAAACAGCCCTGAAGCGGCGGGAGAACTCACGTAGCTGATGGTGGCGGCGTCTATTCCCTCCATTCGGCGTTGGCCCTCCAACGCCAGACCGGTTCGGAATCCCACTGGATTCGGAACCGGTCTGGTGGGACTGGCCGATGGTGGTGGTACTGTAGGAGGAGGTGTGGGCACGCTTCCCCTTTCCCATCGGCGCAGGGTGTTCATGACTTCCTGCATGGCGGAGCCGAGTTGCTGGATCCTGGCATCCTGGCAGCTGACCCGATCCTCCAGCGACTCGGTCGCCGACGCTGCTCCTGCTGACTCCATGAATGGTGTGTTGTTCTGTCAGTGTTTGAGGTGGATGTGGTGTTGGAGTCAGGCGCAGGACACAGAAGCTTAGTCCAAACAGACTTTACTTGTCAGCAAATGACAATACAAAATGAAGGGCCTCAAATAACGGAGGCGAGCGATACGCAAAACAGTGCGTAAAACACTAAACATAAGCGATGCGCAAACAGTGCGTCAATACACTTAATAACAAGAATGCAACATCCAAAACCTCAATGGACAGGCGTACAACAACACACAACTACAAACAAAACCAAAGGAAACTTATAGGTGACATAATCAGGACAGGATAAGACACAGGTGCACCAAACAGACAAAACCAAACAAACACAGAGAACATCAAACGGTAGCAGCTAGTACTCCAGGGGACGCACTAACGCTCGAAGCCTGCCCGAACAAGGAGGAGGAGCAGCCTCTGCGGAATTCGTGACAATGATGTAAAAGATAAGATAGGTATCTAAAGAGGAAAGACATCGGTACATGATGTCACGAATGGCACCCTATTCCCTTAATAGTCTCTAGTTTTGTCGCACCTGGACGACTGTTCAGTCGTGTGGTCAGGTGCCACAAAGAGGGACTTAGGAAAATTGCAATTGGCTCAGAACAGGGCAGCACGGCTGGCCCTTGGATGTACACAGAGAGCTAACATTAATAATATACATGTCAATCTCTCCTGGCTCAAAGTGGAGGACTTCATCACTACTTGTATTTGTGAGAGGTGTTGACATGTTGAAAGCGCAGAGCTGTCTGTTTAAATGACTAGCACACAACTCAGACAGCCATGCATACCCCACAAGACATGCCACCAGAGGTCTCTTCACAGTCCCCAAGTCCAGAACAGACTATGGGAGGCGCACAGTACTACATAGAGCCATGACTACATAGAAGTCTATTCCATATCAGGTAACTGATGCAAGCAGTAGAATCAGATAAAGATTGATCTATGCCAGGGATGGCAAACTCATTCCTTGGGAATGAGTTTGAAACCTGTGATCTATGCTAACTGGTAATGTTACAAAGCCTTATGACTGTGGTTGTCTGCACAAACCAGATATACCTGTCTCAATGTATTTTGGTACTAAGCCAAATGCTGAAGTTACAAAGGATTATAAATATTTACTTGCGTTCTTTTTTTCTTTTTTTTGTACAATCAGACTTCATAAAAAATACAAAGCAGGGTCATTATATATTTAATTTCTTGCCATGTGTCACGTCCACTCCCGCTCCGGCGCTCAACCTTGCCGGTTTACTAACCACCGGTCCTGGCAACCCATCATGATGCACACCTGGCAACCCTTATTACGCACACCTTGACTCCATCACTACCCTGATTACTTCCCCTTTATCTAGCACTCCCTACCATCACTCTTCAGGTAGTATTGGTTCAGTTTTCACGTCCAGACGTTTCTCTTGTTTTGTAACGCTCCATGTTCATTATTATTAAACTCACCATCTGCACCTGCTTCCCTGCGTTTGTTATGTGATGTTACACCATGACACAGAATTGTAAGTTACAATGCATTTGATGACCAAAAAATGCACAATGTGAGGATTCAAGAAATTCAAAAGATGTTGTCTATAGTCATTCTTCGGAGCGTTGGCTAATGACAACTCAAAAGTTATTTAAATTTGACCATATTCAATTGTTTGGTGTTGAAATACTGTTCAAAATTGCATAACACATTTCATATTTTTTTTTAAACCATCCTCTGACCAACTCACCTGTATGAATGGTGTAAAGCTGGTCGCGTTCCTGCCTGACTACATTGATGAGGTTACATTGCTTCAACCAGTGTTGCATGCCATGTCTTAGACTGCACAGTCGGGCATCAGATTGCTATAGCATATGATGTGTTTAGCTGATATGTTAAACACCTATTCAGGTGTTGCGAGATCTGACATGTGTCTGGATTGTTGTTGTCCTTGAATGTGACTATTGTGATTAGCTTTGTGATGTCATGGCTGGGGGAATGAATGTAACTGCCCAAACCAGCCCCATTTCTTCCCTGATCAACAGAACACAGTTATGTGAAACTGACATCTGTGCAAAAGAGATCTACCTCCCACCTTAAGGTGACACAATCAGTGAATGTTCAGTTAATTACCTGCCTATTGTATAAACAGGTGGGGCCCATAAAAGACAGAACATCTCTTGGCACAGAATAGATTCATACTATAGTCTGACAATAAGAAATACTTTCACTTCTAAAGCGAGCCAATGGAATGAATGTGGTCCAACAAGAAAGACAGCAGAAAAAACTTCTTACAACACAACACTGTGATGAAATGGGACCCCTTTCCCTAATCCACTGTCATGCCTCTAAACCGTGATGTGAAAGTGAGTTAAATGTCATCCCTCCCCTGTTCCAGCTTAATCTGTTCAGTATCACATAGAGACAGATGAGATTCTTGCAGAAAGCATTAAGGCTTTTCAGATATATATTTTTTTGTGTTGCCCAAACGGTTTGGACGCTATGGAGAGAAGTTGGCAGATCGGCTGTACCGACTTCAGACGCCTGTGGGGGTCTTAGAGCAAAACAGAGAACACCATGGTATTCGTGCGAGTCTCATCATTATGAGGGCTTTAACAGGTTGAAATCGCCTAATGAGTGACAGGTTGACAATTGTGTGGCTTAATGCCAGCCAAAATTAGAGCCCGACATGTCATAACATTTTAACATCATGACAGATAATGATCATATTTGATTAACAACATTAATAACCAGTAACTTGTGACTTATACACATTTCAGAAAGCAACAGAATGAAAACAGTCATTCTGAAATGATAAAACAGTTACAGAGATAACCATGATAATTCTTACTTCTCCAAATCAAACCCCAGAGGACTCTGCTGCTCTGCACCATTGGACAGTATGAACAGTCCTGTCCTGTCCTGTGTAGTCTAACACTGTGTAGTAGTAGAGGTCTGTCCTGTGTAGTCTAACACTGTGTAGTAGTAGAGGTCTGTCCTGTGTAGTCTAACACTGTGTATTAGTAGAGGTCTGTCCTGTGTAGTCTAACACTGTGTATTAGTAGAGGTCTGTCCTGTGTAGTCTAACACTGTGTAGTAGTAGAGGTCTGTCCTGTGTAGTCTAACACTGTGTATTAGTAGAGGTCTGTCCTGTGTAGTCTAACACTGTGTAGTAGTAGAGGTCTGTCCTGTGTAGTCTAACACTGTGTATTAGTAGAGGTCTGTCCTGTGTAGTCTAACACTGTGTAGTAGTAGAGGTCTGTCCTGTGTAGTCTAACACTGTGTATTAGAAGAGGTCTGTCCTGTGTAGTCTAACACTGTGTATTAGTAGAGGTCTGTCCTGTGTAGTCTAACACTGTGTATTAGTAGAGGTCTGTCCTGTGTAGTCTAACACTGTGTAGTAGTAGAGGTCTGTCCTGTGTAGTCTAACACTGTGTAGTAGTAGAGGTCTGTCCTGTGTAGTCTAACACTGTGTAGTAGTAGAGGTCTGTCCTGTGTAGTCTAACACTGTGTAGTAGTAGAGGTCTGTCCTGTGTAGTCTAACACTGTGTATTAGTAGAGGTCTGTCCTGTGTAGTCTAACACTGTGTAGTAGTAGAGGTCTGTCCTGTGTAGTCTAACACTGTGTAGTAGTAGAGGTCTGTCCTGTGTAGTCTAACACTGTGTAGTAGTAGAGGTCTGTCCTGTGTAGTCTAACACTGTGTAATAGTAGAGGTCTGTCCTGTGTAGTCTAACACTGTGTATTAGTAGAGGTCTGTCCTGTGTAGTCTAACACTGTAGTAGTAGAGGTCTGTCCTGTGTAGTCTAACACTGTGTAATAGTAGAGGTCTGTCCTGTGTAGTCTAACATTGTGTATTAGTAGAGGTCTGTCCTGTGTAGTCTAACACTGTGTATTAGTACAGGTCTGTCCTGTGTAGTCTAACACTGTGTAGTCTAGAGGTCTGTCCTGTGTAGTCTAACACTGTGTAGTAGTAGAGGTCTGTCCTGTGTAGTCTAACACTGTGTAGTAGTAGAGGTCTGTCCTGTGTAGTCTAACACTGTGTAGTAGTAGAGGTCTGTCCTGTGTAGTCTAACACTGTGTATTAGTAGAGGTCTGTCCTGTGTAGTCCTAACACTGTGTATTAGTAGAGGTCTGTCCTGTGTAGTCTAACACTGTGTATTAGTAGAGGTCTGTCCTGTGTAGTCTAACACTGTGTAGTAGTAGAGGTCTGTCCTGTGTAGTCTAACACTGTGTATTAGTAGAGGTCTGTCCTGTGTAGTCTAACACTGTGTATTAGTAGAGGTCTGTCCTGTGTAGTCTAACACTGTGTATTAGTAGAGGTCTGTCCTGTGTAGTCTAACACTGTGTATTAGTAGAGGTCTGTCCTGTGTAGTCTAACACTGTGTAGTAGTAGAGGTCTGTCCTGTGTAGTCTAACACTGTGTATTAGTAGAGGTCTGTCCTGTGCTACTAGTAGTAGCTGGGCTGGGCACTATGGCACACACACACACACACACACACACACACACACACACACACACACACACACAGGCGCACACATGGTGGTAAGAACACATATCCATACATCCCCACACACGGACACATAAATGCTGGCACACACACGTACCCACTACACACACAAACATCACACACACACACACACACACATGCATAACAGATCAGCAACACAATGAGACGTTATGTCCCACAGACTGACAAGGCTTCTACAAGGGTCAAAGGTTTGTGTGTTTTCCATGAACTATATGAAACTATCAGTCTCCATATGGTACTTCTCTGCATTACTGTCTGACTCAGTTCATGTCTTCCATCATGTATTTCAGCAGTTAAAGTGTTAACATAATTTTTTTGTGTATTTTACTCCCTTTTTCTCCCCAATTTCGTGATATCCAATTGCGATCGAATTACGACCTTGTCTCATCGCTGCAACTCCCCGAGGTATGACCATGTATACAATCAAAATGACCTTAAATAAATGCTTAGTTGCAGTCAAAACGGCTAATAATAGTCTGTCAGTGGTATGTTTACTTGGTAGAACTGTAATACGGAGACCAGTTACCCTTTGAATGTAAACATAGTGCGGTATTGGTGTGTATTCTCCCACAACAATGTATTCTATGGGAAATGTTATATAAATACAAATATTCCCATAATATCCTCTCCCTCTACCCTTCCTCTACCCTTCTAAAATAAAAAAGCATATTTTGTTCAAACACCACCTCAGTAATCGCATACTAAGTCAACATTGGCTAGAACCCACCAATGGCTGCAGTCCCATTCTCTACCCTTCTCCCCTACAGTAAGAGGTCCCATTCTCTACCCTTCCCTCCTACAGTAAGAGGTCCCATTCTCTACCCTTCTCGCCTACAGTAAGAGGTCCCATTCTCTACCCTTCTCTCCTACAGTAAGAGGTCCCATTCTCTACCCTTCTCCCCCACAGTAAGTCCCATTCTCTACCCTTCTCCCCCACAGTAAGAGGTCCCATTCTCTACCCTTCTCTCCGACAGTAAGAGGTCCCATTCTCTACCCTTCTCCCCTACAGTAAGAGGTCCCATTCTCTACCCTTCTCTCCTACAGTAAGAGGTCCCATTCTCTACCCTTCTCTCCTACAGTAAGAGGTCCCATTCTCTACCCTTCTCCCCTACAGTAAGTCCCATTCTCTACCCTTCTCCCCCACAGTAAGAGGTCCCATTCTCTACCCTTCTCTCCCACAGTAAGAGGTCCCATTCTCTACCCTTCTCTCCTACAGTAAGAGGTCCCATTCTATACCCTTCCCTCCTACAGTAAGAGGTCCCATTCTCTACCCTTCCCTCCTACAGTAAGAGGTCCCATTCTCTACCCTTCCCTCCTACAGTAAGAGGTCCCATGCTCTACCCTTCTCTCCTACAGTAAGAGGTCCCATTCTCTACCCTTCCCTCCTACAGTAAGAGGTCCCATTCTCTACCCTTCTCTCCTACAGTAAGAGGTCCCATTCTCTACCCTTCTCCCCTACAGTAAGAGGTCCCATTCTCTACCCTTCTCTCCTACAGTAAGAGGTCCCATTCTCTACCCTTCTCTCCTACAGTAAGAGGTCCCATTCTCTACCCTTCTCCCCCACAGTAAGAGGTCCCATTCTCTACCCTTCTCTCCCACAGTAAGAGGTCCCATTCTCTACCCTTCTCTCCCACAGTAAGAGGTCCCATTCTCTACCCTTCCCTCCTACAGTAAGAGGTCCCATTCTCTACCCTTCTCCCCTACAGTAAGATGTCCCATTCTCTACCCTTCCCTCCTACAGTAAGAGGTCCCATTCTCTACCCTTCCCTCCTACAGTAAGAGGTCCCATTCTCTACACTTCCCTCCTACAGTAAGAGGTCCCATTCTCTACCCTTCTCTCCCACAGTAAGAGGTCCCATTCTATACCCTTCCCTCCTACAGTAAGAGGTCCCGTTCTCTACCCTTCTCTCCTACAGTAAGAGGTCCCATTCTCTACCCTTCCCTCCTACCGTAAGAGGTCCCATTCTCTACCCTTCTCCCCTACAGTAAGAGGTCCCATTCTCTACCCTTCTCTCCTACAGTAAGAGGTCCCATTCTCTACCCTTCTTTCCTACAGTAAGAGGTCCCATTCTCTACCCTTCTTTCCTACAGTAAGATGTCCCATTCTCTACCCTTCCCTCCTACAGTAAGAGGTCCCATTCTCTACCCTTCTCTCCCACAGTAAGAGGTCCCATTCTCTACCCTTCTTTCCTACAGTAAGATGTCCCATTCTCTACCCTTCCCTCCTACAGTAAGAGGTCCCATTCTCTACCCTTCCCTCCTACAGTAAGAGGTCCCATTCTCTACCCTTCCCTCCTACCGTAAGAGGTCCCATTCTCTACCCTTCTCTCCCACAGTAAGAGGTCCCATTCTCTACCCTTCTCCCCTACAGTAAGAGGTCCCATTCTGTACCCTTCTCTCCTACAGTAAGAGGTCCCATTCTCTACCCTTCTTTCCTACAGTAAGAGGTCCCATTCTCTACCCTTCTTTCCTACAGTAAGAGGTCCCATTCTCTACCCTTCTTTCCTACAGTAAGATGTCCCATTCTCTACCCTTCCCTCCTACAGTAAGATGTCCCATTCTCTACCCTTCTCTCCCACAGTAAGAGGTCCCATTCTCTACCCTTCTCTCCTACAGTAAGAGGTCCCATTCTCTACCCTTCTCTCCTACAGGGAAGACTGCAACAGGAAACACCATCCTGGGGAGGGAGGTGTTTAATATGGATGTCTACCCCAAGTCTGTGACCTCACTCTGTATGAAAGAGAGTGGAAAGGTGGCTAGGAGGAAGATTGATGTAGTGGACAATCCAGGGCCCAGTTTCCCGCTAACCACAGTGCCCGGTTTCCCGCTAACCACAGGGCCCGGTCATCCTGTATCGCCCGATCTCAGTTTCCCGATAACCCCCGGGCCCGGTTTCCTGATAACCCCAGGGCCAGGTTTCCCAGTACCGCCAGAGCTCGGTTTCCCGCTAACCTCATGGCCAGGTTTTCCGATAACGATGGAACTTAAGCTTACAAGTGTTTTAACGATGCATCTTTCCTACAACATGCGTTTCCCAAAACACCACAGACAGAATGTTCACTAAGTGTGTCGTTGAGGCTTGTCGATACTGAAAGGATCGAAAGACAGGCAGTGCTGCTCTCAGATCAGCGTTCTCCCTTTCCAATCTTACCTTAACGTTATAATTATTCCACAATACTGACGACGGATCAGCTCCTAGAGAGATACAGTGCTGTGAAAAAGTATTTGGCCCCTTTCTAATTTTCTCTACTTTTGCATATTTGTGATACTGAATGTTATCAGATCTTCAACCAAAACCTAATATTAGATAAAGGGAACATAAGTGAACAAATAACACAACAAATACATATTTATTTCATTTATTTCATAAACAAAGTTATGCAACACCCAATTCCCCTGTGTGAAAAAGTAATTGCCCCCTTACACTCAATAACTGGTTGTGCCACCTTTAGCTGCAATGACTCCAACCAAATGCTTCCTGTAGTTGTTGATCAGTCTCTCACGTCGCTGTGGAGGGAATTTTGGCCCACTCTTCCATGCAGAACTGCTTTAACTCAGTGACGTGTGGGTTTTCAAGCATGAACTGCTCGTTTCAAGTCCTGCCACAACATCTCAATTGGGATTAGGTCTGGACTTTGACTAGCCATTCCAAAACTTCCAATTTGTTGCTTTTAGCAATTTTCATGTAGACTTGATTGTGTGTTTTGGATCATTGTCTTGCTGCATGACCCAGCTGCGCTTCAGCTTCAGCTCACAGACGGATGGTCTGACATTCTCCTGTAGAATTCTCTGATACAAAGCAGAATTCATGGTTCCTTCTATTAAGGCAAGTCATCCAGGTCCTGAGGCAGCAAAGCATCCCCAAACCATCACACCACCACCACCATGCATGACCTTTGGTATGATGTTCTTACTGTGGAATGCAGAGTTTGGTTTTCGCCAGGCATTACAGGAACCATGTCATCCAAAAAGTTATACTTTTGAATCATCTGTCCATAGAACGTTCTTCCAAGAGTCTTGATGATCATCCAGGTGCTTTTTGGCAAACTTGAGTCAACTTTTTGGACGAGATGGGTCCCATTATGATGAGGAGGCCAGTGTTTCTCAACCTTTTTCGGATACTGTACCACCAAGTACATTTTGCTCTGTACCCCCTCATGAAATTTTACCTGTAAGCCTAATGTCTCATGAGTCTTCTCAGTACCCCATGTGGATAGGGCCAGGCAGTGACCCTAGCGCTCCTATCAGCCCTGGTTGAGAACCACTGGGGACAAAAGTAGAGACTCAGGTAGAGACTGAGCTACCCTAACGCAGCTGGAGTAAAATAAATGCCTGAGCGTTTAGTTCAGACCCTGCTGAGGGTGCCACTGAGCAATAGATGGAAAAGAGTACAACAGATCTGGGATCAAGCTAGGCAACTTTATACTTACATTTCAAAAAGTATTGTTATTTTATTCAACCTTTTTCCCTGAAGGTGGTGTCTCTGTGTGCGACATGTTTATTTTTACTCAGAGCTGTGGACTATCTTGTGTTTCTGGGCAGACAGCCAACGTTGAGTTGTCAGGAGGAGCTTTATAATAGCAACACCCAATCAGAATTCAGACTCTGCCTGTCCTGAGTTGAATTAACTCTCTCATTGGCTATAAATGACTAGTTACAGGGGAAATTAAACTTAAGGATTACTTTATCCTATCCCAGGTATTCCTTAAAGAGGTTGGGTTTCAAATTTTGATCATTTGATCTTGATACGCTTTATTGGTACATTATGTTGACCTGAGAAGACTGTGTTTATTGACAGCTATACCACATATCATTACTCTTTTTTTACAGTTTAGATTTTTGAAAAGTGAAATTGCTGAGAAAAAAATTCAAATTAAGTGACAAACAGGAGTTATTGGCATTGGTGTTGTTAGGTGTTGCAAACCGTGCCAATTTATCCTCCAAGCACTGGCTTCGAGTGCATTATCACTTTTATAAAACGTGTTACCAACATATTAAAATAACGATTGACATGTTATTTTGATGAATACATTCATATTTTTTCATTCTTCCATGAGATATACAGTAAGTAAGGTTAAGGACAGTCCCATTTTCACCAGATGGCACCATAAAACTGTTACAACTGCACAAGATCCATTACTACTTATAACAGGCTCTGTTTAGAGCATAGTTTAATTCTAAATCCACAATTGTGTCTATACATATACAGTATGTTGTTACATTACAGTGAGGGAAAAAAGTATTTGATCCCCTGCTGATTTTGTATGTTTGCCCACTGATAAAGACATGATCAGTCTATAGTTTTTATGGTAGGTTTATTTGAACAGTGAGAGACAGAATAACAACAAAAAATCCAGAAAAACGCATGTCATAAATGTTATAAATTGATTTGCATTTTAATGAGGGAAATACGTCTTTGACCCTCTGCAAAACATGACTTAGTACTTGGTGGCAAAACCCTTGTTGGCAATCACAGAGGTCAGACGTTTCTTGTAGTTGGCCACCAGGATTGCACACATCTCAGGAGGGATTTTGTTCCAATCCTCTTTAAAGATCTTCGCCAAGTCATTAAGGTTTGGAGGCTGACGTTTGGCAACTCGAACCTTCAGCTCCCTCCACAGATTTTCTATGGGATTAAGGTCTGGAGACTGGCTAGGCCACTCCAGGACCTTAATGTGCTTCTTCTTGAGCCACTCCTTTGTTGCCTTAGCCATGTGTTTTGGGTCATTGTCATGCTGGAATACCCATCCACAACCCATTGTCAATGCCCTGGCTGAGGGAAGGAGGTTCTCACCCAAGATTTGACGGTACATGGCCCCGTCCATCGTCCCTTTGATGCGGTGAAGTTGTCCTGTCCCCTTAGCAGAAAAATACCCCAAAACATAATGTTTCCACCTCCATGTTTGACGGTGGGCATGGTGTTCTTGGGGTCATAGGCACATTCCTCCTCCTCCAAACACGGCGAGTTGAGTTGATGCCAAAGAGCTCGATTTTGGTCTCATCTGACCACAACACTTTCACCCAGTTCTCCTCTGAATCATTCAGATGTTCATTGGCAAACTTCAGACGGGCCTGTATATGTGCTTTCTTGAGCAGGGGGGACCTTGCTGGGCGCTGCAGGATTTCAGTCCCTTCACGGCGTAGTATGTTACCAATTGTTTTCTTGGTGACTATGATCCCAGCTGCCTTGAGAACATTGACAAGATCCTCCCGTGTAGTTCTGGGCTGATTCCTTACCGTTCTCATGATCATTGCAACTCCACGAGGAGATATCTTGCATGGAGCACCAGGCCGAGGGAGATTGACAGTTATTTTGTGTTTCTTCCATTTGCGAATAATTGCACCAACTGTTACCTTCTCACCAAGCTGCTTGGCGATGGTCTTGTAGCCCATTCCAGCCTTGAGTAGGTCTACAATTTTGTCCCTTTGGGTCTTGGCCATGGTGGAGAGTTTGGAATCTGATTGATTGATTGCTTCTGTGGACAGGTGTCTTTTATACAGGTAACAAACTGAGATTTGGAGCACTCCCTTTAAGAGTGTGTTCCTATTCTCAGCTCGTTTCCTGTATAAAGACACCTGGGAGGCAGAAATCTTTTCTGATTGAGAGGGAGTCAAATACTTATTTCCCTCATTAAAATGCAAATCAATTTATAAAATTTTTGACATGCGTTTCTCTGGATCAGGGTGTCAAACGTACGGCCCGCGTAAAAATGTGTGCGCGACCCAACATGTGGGCAGACATGAAGCGGTTGAAAGATAAAATAACTGACTGTTTTGGTTTTTTTAAGTATAAAAATGCGCTGCAATTTTTCAATAAAATAAACTGCTGTTCCAATTGCGTCCACTGGATGGCGCAATAGCAATTGTGTTAAGCAAGCAAACTGTTTATACCAGGGCAGAGCAAGTAGGTCAAGCACGTGCAGCCAATGAGCTACTTTGTTTTGCCCACGATATTTATTACGGCTTCTACTTTTAACATTATGTGCTTTGGCACCCTCATTGCCCCAATATGTCTCTGTCAAAAAAAGAGAAAAGTGGACGCAGAGTGCAGAGTGTTCCAAGAAAAATGGTCATCCTATTTAATCACGGAATTGAATGGGAAAGCTGTATGTTTGTGTGTGTTCAGAGCATGTTGCAGTGCTGAAAGAATATAACCTTCGTCCGCCACTATGTGAGTCTTCATGCCGACAAATATGACAACTTTCAAGGACAGCGGAGATGAGAGAAGGTGAATGAACTGTTGGCGGGTCTGAAGAAACAGCAGTCTGTGTTTACTCACAGCCGAGACATCAGTGACGCTGCAGTGAAAGCTAGCTACCTCATTGCTAATGAAATCGCAGTGGCTTCAAAACCATTTAGTGAGGGTGAATTTGTAAAAACATGCATGATGAAGGCAGCGGAGATTGTGTGCCCTGAAAAGCGGTAGCCATGCAAATATCAGCCTGACAAGAAACACGGTTGCAGACAGGATTTCGATCTTTCAGTGGATTTGGACAGCCAGTTGAAGCAAAAAGTAAAGTCATTTATTGCGTTTTCGGTTGCAATTGATGAAAGCACGGACATTACAGATGTTGCACAACTGGCCATTTTTTCATCCGCTGGAGATGATGACACATTGACCGTCACCGAGGAGTTCGTGGAGTTGGTGCCGATGACAGATACAACGACAGCAGCTGATATTTTTACCGCACTCGTCGGCGCGCTGGACAGGGTCGGAGTGGACTGGTCCCGCGCTGTCAGCCTGGCTACAGATGGTGCGCCCTCAATGATTGGGAAAAAATCAAAGAGAAAGTGCAATCTGCAAATGGAGGACGTGATTTTTTGATTTTTCACTGTATTTTGCACCAGGAGGCTTTGTGTTGCAAGTCATTAAAGATGGATAACGTCATGAAGGTGGTCATCCAAACTGTTAATTTCATCCGATCCAGAAGCCTGAATCACTGTCAGTTTGACAGCCTTCTCAGAGAGAAAGACCACATCTATGGCCTGCCATACCACACTGAGGAAAGATGGTTAAGCCGAGGTGCTGTGCTGAGGCGTTTCTTTGATTTACGAGAAGAAATTGAACAGTTCATGGAAGAAAAGGGCAAACCAGTGTTAGAATTTCATTCCGCAGAATGGATGCCGGACCTTGCATTTATGGTGGATGTTACAGAGTACCTGAATAACTTGAACAAACAGCTGCAAGGGCGCAACAAAGTTGTCACGCAGTATTATGACAGCATACGTTCTTTCAAGTTGAAGCTGTCATTGTGGGAGACGCAACTTGCGGTGGTGATGCAGCTCACTTCCCTGTCTGAAAAATGTGTGCGCGACCCAACATGTGGCAGACATGAAGCGGTTCAAATATAAAATCACTGGACTGTTACGGGAGTTTGAGCAACGCTTTCAGATTTATGTTTATATGTTTTTATGTTGATGTGCTATTGTTTTTAATTGATTTTATTTTATTTGTATATTTAACCTATTCTTGACTCTGTGGTTCTTGCACTTGTTTGGGGAACAGGATTTCATTATTTGTATCTACATTCCTGCCTGAGAAATGACACCCTGATATAGTTCTGTGATCTGTGAAACAGTTCTGTTAATCACTGAGGCATTGTGTGTTTGTGTGTTCTTTTTCTTTAGAATTTTCAAATAAACTTGACGTGTTTTATGATTAATAGTGATGTTGTGCTGGTACTATTTTGGACACACTGTCCTCAGGCTCCAGCTTTATGTTGTGCGTTGATCGTATTAAAACAAAGAAAACAATCTGAAGTTGTTGTTTTTAAGTTATATATACCATGATTTTTTCCAGTCCGGCTCACTTGGGAATAGAGTTTCCTCCATGTGGCCCCTGAGCTAAAATGAGTTTGACCCCCTGCTCTGGATTTTTTTTGTTATTCTGTCTCTCACTGTTCAAATAAACCTACCATTAAAATTATAGACTGATCATTTCTTTGTCCAGTGGGCAAACGTACAAAATCAGCAGGGATCAAATACTTTTTTTCCCTCACTGTATGTGAATAGATACATTTAGGATACAATATTTGTATATAAATCAACATTTACAGATAGACTTTCAATGTTTCAGAGAATATCAAAACCTTGCTACAGAGAATGCATCAACATTATATAGTGGATTTCTAAATAAAGTGTAAAACATTTTATTGTCAATTACTGTAAGGCAAGTAACCTGGTGGTTAAGAGCACTGGGCCAGTAGCCGAAAGGTTGTTGGTTCAAATCCCAGAGGTGAAAAATCTGTCGATGTGTCTTTGAGCAAGGCACTTAACCCTCATTTCTCCTGTACATCGCTCTGGATAAGAGCGTCTGCTAAATGGCCAAACTGTAACGTAAAGGAACAAACTATTTCTAAGACAAATCCTGGATTTATGTGATCTTCGTCACACACCATAGAAGGCATTTCATTTTTACAATTATTGTCCAACAAATGTTTAAAGGCCTTGATTGTTTAATTGTAACATTAGATTATTCAAATGTAATGTAAATCTCCAAACTTCTTTTTGGTTTTGTTTTATAGCACAATTAAATGCTCCAGGGTAAATTTTGTTAGCATTTTCACAAGTTTTTCTAGATTTAGGACATAAAGCAACATTTATGTATTATAATTATGATTCATTTGAAAACCTCAATAAAACCAAAAACCATTATCAGATCTTTAAGCACTCTGACAGAGTAGACGTTAGACAAAAATGTGATGGCAGTGGATGTTTTGACGGAATTGACTCAAATGTAATTTTTCTTCTACGTTCAAGTGGTATACAGAATCATTTCAGTTTTTCCTCAGTTGCTTTGAGGCCGTTACGTTTCTCAGCAAGAAATCAAAACTGATGCTCAAAAAGAAGGGGGAACTAACACAGAGACACTAACAACCCAAACGAAACAGGTGGGGATCTAGGAAGGGTTCTGAAAGACATTCATGGGAGTCCACTGGGTTGACTAGCAACAACAACCCACTAAATTTGCCCCCATAAGAGGCAAACAAAATAAAACCCACACCAAACTAAAAGACAGGAAGCAAACCTCAAAGTGGAGTTAAACAAAAACAGGGATGATCAGATAAAGGATTGTTTATTAGAAATCAAATATGGAACCATAGGTGTTAATCCTCCACATCTCTCAAGCCACCCTGAAGCACTGGGCCAGACGCTCTTAAATATCACCTGGCCAGCACAGGAGTAAAACAACTTCGGACAAACAACATGACATGCCAGCACAGGTGTAACACATACTGATTTTACATGATAAAATTCCCCTAAATGTACGTTTTAAGCTCAAATAATGCAATTTTTATAACTATAAAGATAACGTTTCCCAACTGGACAAGGATTGTTTCGACTTCAAGAATCTCTTAGCTAATTTCCTGCTATTCTACAAATGTTTCCATTAGGCTGAGAGAAAATTGTGCACTTTTAAATTGTATTTCCTGTAATTCCAAACACTTTTTTTATGGCTTATGATGTTCATATACTATCTGGGAGAGGGCCCTGACGTCCACTGGTGTGTGCTATGCCAATGCCTGCATTCAAATACTAGTGGAAAATGAACATTACAATTGTTTAATGGGGCAACATTATCAAAGGATGGTGATGACAATTACGGTGCAACTAAATAAATATATTGTGCATTAAGTAACAGCTCTGTTTACTCTGTTCATAATTACATAAATACACCTGTCAAATAAATGGAATGTTGGGAGTGTTGTAGGGAGTTTCTGCTGTCTGTTTCTGCTGTCTGTCTGTTTGTACCACATTCATAGCAGTGTTGGCTCGCTGGAGAAACGAAAGTATTTATTCCTGTTTGACTTAAGTATGAATCTATTGTGCGCAAGATATGTTCTGTCTTTTATGGGCCTCACCTAGGTAATTATGGACCGCACCTGTTTATACAATAGGCAGGTAATGAACTGAGCATTCACTGATCATGTAACCTAAGGTTAATGGGAGGTGGAATCTCATGATGATTCTCTGCCCCCACCAATGACACATCACAATACTGATCATAAAGTCACCATGCGACACCTGTCAGATCTCCACAACGCCTGGACAGGTGTTTAACATGTCACGGTTGTTCCATGAAAAGACTGCCTTTTGCGTCCCTTGATATTTTGTTCACCAATTTTGAATTTTAAAAGCCTGTTATATTACATGAAGTGCCCTTTAATATAGACCACATTGGGAATTCAATAAATCTGAATAAAATGAATATTCTTAATATGAATAAAGGGTTTGCTAAATTGCCAAAATCCCCTCTGTCACTTTTAGGAAGGTTTCCACCCACTTAATCCAAAAATGTCTACAAGTTTCACCATCATTGTAAGATACACTTTTCAAAAGGCACTGAATTGGGGTGTCACGGTTCAGCCGAGGCTACTCCTCCTCCTTGCTCGGGCAGGCTTCGGCGTTCGTCGTCCCCGGAGTACTAGCTGCTGCTGATCGATGTTTCGGTGTTTGTCTTGTTTGGTCTTGTTTGATCTTTATTGTTTACACCTGTTTCCCATTATGTTAGATT
This sequence comes from Coregonus clupeaformis, assembly GCF_020615455.1. NCBI lineage: Eukaryota > Metazoa > Chordata > Actinopteri > Salmoniformes > Salmonidae > Coregonus > Coregonus clupeaformis. The sequence goes on from NW_025534736.1 coordinate 131,421, forward strand.
GTATTCCCTATATTAACCCCTGTCTCTCATTGGTTATTTTGTGTGTTATTGTTCGTTGTCATTCCGGCAGTTGCTTATATGTGGGTCTTTGTGTTTTCCTCCCCTGTTTGGAGGTTTGTTGTTTTGTACGTTGATTTTACTGTGTTCAGTAAAAAACGTTGTGTCGTATCGGGTGAATGGTGGCAATTATTGCTGTCAACAAAGAGTCCGCTTATGCTGCACAATGATTTAGAGGCTTTTCTTAATATCACAAGGTTACAGCATAAGTTACAGACTCGCGAGGTCTGGAGAGCAGTGTCCCCCAATTCTAATGGCTGCTCTGCCTCTCTTCTTCGTTTACCCCTATTTATAAACAATGCAAAAAGATGGGCTCCCTCTTCTGGCCAATCACCAGTCTCCCCTGTCTACAACACACTTCATGTCTGTTGTATGTGACGTTACACTAAAACATTCCATTTCAGTTCCACTCAAAAAACATTTAACACCATGATAATCTCAATACACTACAGTTGCCAGCCGCTCTGTGTCCTGCTTTTGACTTCGCTACCGCATACACGTCGCGTGACAGGGGGAACGACACATCAGCTAACCACATCATATGATATAGCAATCTGATGACTGACTGTTATGCAATGTAACGTCAGCAATACAGTCAGCCTGGAACGTGATGAGAGTTCCGCCCATCATACAGGTAAGTCTGTCTATCTGTGTTTTAGGCACACTGCATCCAAACCTCCAGGAGTGTGTGTGCAGCGGACTGTTGTCATAGCTCTGCAGGTATATCCCTCTCAGGTGAACACAATCAAGGAAGAGACAGATGAAAATGACAGTCACGAGCAAGCAAGGTAAAAGCCAGTACTAAACAGCCAGTACTTAATGCTGTTTATTCTGTAATTTAAAATAAGATAGGGGGGGAATATCAAATGTGTTAAGACATTTTCGACACCAAACAATTGAATTTGGTAAAATGTAAATAACATTTAAACAACATCCTTCGATTGTAGTATTTACTGAATCCTCATATTGTGCATTTTCTGGTAATCAATGCATTGTAATTTATGATTATGTGTAATTGCAAATGAATCAGTTTTGTTGTCGCAATTCTAATTATATAATATTATCTTATTTTAATGAAAATAAAAAATAGAGTACATCTATTGAATCCTTTGTTAACTTCCGCATTTGGCTTAGTTTCAAAGCCATAAGACAATGAGACCGGTATATCTGGTTTGGCATAACCACAGCCAAGTAAATAACATTTTAAATCTGTAAATGCCTTTGCACTGACCTTTACACTGTTGTTGACTATTGGCTCAACAGTTTGCCAGGTGCCTCTAAGAGGAGGAAGAGGAGTAGACAGAAGAGGAGGAGGAAACCCATGGCTCCTGATCCTGCTGATACTTGCAGGTTAGGAGACATTTTGTTTGAATGTTTGAAAAATTACAAGAGTAAAACAAAGACAATAGATCAATGATGTGATTCTGGTGTTAAGGGGGTGAATCCTAACGTCCACTTGGGTCAGATCTTCTCTTAGTTGTAGCAATGATTTCAAATGGACACTAAGTGACACATTTATTTAAAAGAGGAGTTAAGATTCACCCCCTAAAACATGACGATCTTGTATCTGTGGGAATTAATTGGTCCAAACTACAGTGTGGGAAAAAAGTATTTGATCCCCTGCTGATTTTGTACGTTTGCCCACTGACAAAGACATGATCAGTCTATAATTTTAATGGTAGGTTTATTTGAACAGTGAGAGACAGAATAACAACAAGAAAATCCAGAAAAACGCATCTAAAAAATGTTATACATTTATTTGCATTTTAATGAGGGAAATAAGTATTTGACCCCTCTGCAAAACATGATTTAGTACTTGGTGGCAAAACCCTTGTTGGCAATCACAGAGGTCAGACGATTCTTGTAGTTGGCCACCAGGTTTGCACACATCTCAGGAGGGATTTTGTCCCACTCCTCTTTGCAGATCTTCTCCAAGTCATTAAGGTTTCGAGGCTGACGTTTGGCAACTCGAACCTTCAGCTCCCTCCACAGATATTCTATGGGATTAAGGTCTGGAGACTGGCTAGGCCACTCCAGGACCTTAATGTGCTTCTTCTTGAGCCACTCCTTTGTTGCCTTGGCCGTGTGTTTTGGGTCATTGTCATGCTGGAATACCCATCCACGACCCATTTTCAATACCCTGGCTGAGGGAAGGAGGTTCTCACCCAAGATTTGACGGTAACTTCAGACGGGCCTGTATATGTGCTTTCTTGAGCAGGGGGACCTTGTGGGCGCTGCAGGATTTCAGTCCTTCACGGCGTAGTATGCTACCAATTGTTTTCTTGGTCCCAGCTGCATTGAGATCATTGACAAGATCATCCCGTGTAGTTCTGGGCTGATTCCTCACCGTTCTCATGATCATTGCAACTCCATGAGGTGAGATCTTGCATGGAGCCCCAGGCTGAGGGAGATTGACAGTTATTTTGTGTTTCTTCCATTTGTGAATAATCGCACCAACTGTTGTCATCTTCTCACCAAGCTGCTTGGCGATGGTCTTGTAGCCCATTCAAGCCTTGTGTAGGTCTACAATCTTGTCCCTGACATCCTTGGAGAGCTCTTTGGTCTTGGCCATGGTGGAGAGTTTGGAATCTGATTGATTGATTGCTTCTGTGGATAGGTGTCTTTTATACAGGTAACAAGCTGAGATTAGGAGCACTCCCCTTTAAGAGTGTGCTCCTAATCTCAGCTCGTTACCTGTATAAAAGACACCTGGGTGCCAGAAATCTTTCTGATTGAGAGGGGGTCAAATACTTATTTCCTCATTAAAATGCAAATCAATTTATTACATTTTTGACGTGTTTTTCTGGATTTTTTTGTTGTTATTCTGTCTCTCACTGTTCAAATAAACCTACCATTAAAATTATAGACTGATCATTTCTTTGTCAGTGGGCAAACGTACAAAATCAGCAGGGGATCAAATACTTTTTTCCCTCACTGTAAGTGCATTCATCTCATCCATGTAATATTATCTTGGTTTCAAAGTGTATTAATTTATAACAAAGTTACAACTGATTTCTTATTATGTGTTCTGTTCTTGCTGTATCTATAGTGTACATATTGTTGGTGGAATATCTGTAAATTATTTATATATTTTTTTTATATAATTATTACAATATATACAGCATATCTCTATATATATATATATATATATATATATATATATATATATACATATATATATATACATATATACAGTGGGGAGAACAAGTATTTGATACACTGCCGATTTTGCAGGTTTTCCTACTTACAAAGCATGTAGAGGTCTGTAATTTTTATCATAGGTACACTTCAACTGCGAGAGACGGAATCTAAAACAAAAATCCAGAAAATCATATTGTATGATTTTTAAGTAATTAATTTGCATTTTATTGCATGACATAAGGATTTGATACATCAGAAAAGCAGAACTTAATATTTGGTACAGAAACCTTTGTTTGCAATTACAGAGATCATACGTTTCCTGTAGGTCTTGACCAGATTTGCACACACTGCAGCAGGGATTTTGGCCCACTCCTCCATACTGACCTTCTCCAGATCCTTCAGGTTTCGGGGCTGTCGCTGGGCAATACGGACTTTTAGCTCCCTCCATAGATTTTCTATTGGGTTCAGGTCATGGCCCCATCCATCCTCCCCTCAATACGGTGCAGTTGTCCTGTCCCCTTTGCAGAAAAGCATCCCCAAAGAATGATGTTTCCACCTCCATGCTTTACGGTTGGGACGGTGTTCTTGGGGTTGTACTCATCCTTCTTCTTCCTCCAAACACGGCGAGTGGAGTTTAAACCAAAAAGCTAAATTTCTGTCTCATCAGACCACATGACCTTCTCCCATTCCTCCTCTGGATCATCCAGATGTTCATTGGTAAACTTCAGACGGGCCTGGACATGCGCTGGCTTGAGCAGGGGGACCTTGCCTGCGCTTCTGGATTTTAATCCATGACGGCGTAGTGTGTTACTAATGGTTTTCTTTGAGACTGTGGTCCCTGCTCTCTTCAGGTCATTGACCAGGTCTTGCCGTGTAGTTCTGGGCTGATCCCTCACCTTCCTCATGATCATTGATGCCCCACGAGGTGAGATCTTGCATGGAGCCCCTGACCGAGGGTGATTGACCGTCATCTTGAACTTCCATTTTCTAATAATTGCGCCAACAGTTGTTGCCTTCTCACCAAGCTGCTTGCCTATTGTCCTGTAGCCCATCCCAGCCTTGTGCAGGTCTACAATTTTATCCCTGATGTCCTTACACAGCTCTCTGGTCTTGGCCATTGTGGAGAGGTTGGAGTCTGTTTGATTGAGTGTGTGGACAGGTGTCTTTTATACTGGTAACGAGTTCAAACAGGTGCAGTTAATACAGGTAATGAGTGGAGAACAGGAGGGCTTCTTAAAGAAAAACTAACAGGTCTGTGGAGAGCCGAATTCTTACTGGTTGGTAGGTGATCAAATACTTATGTCATGCAATAAAATGCAAATTAATTACTTAAAAATCATACAATGTGATTTTCTGGATTTTTGTTTTAGATTCCGTCTCTCACAGTTTAAGTGTACCTATGATAAAAATTACAGACCTCTACATGCTTTGTCAGTAGGAAAACCTGCAAAATTGGCAGTGTATCAAATACTTGTTCTTCCCACAGTATATATACACTCTCTATTGTTGTCTGCATCATTTCACCAGGTAAAATTCCTGGTACATATAAATGTACTTCAAATCAAATAAATGTTATTGGTCAAGTGCACAGGATACAGGGTGTATATGTGATATTTGCTCAAGTGAATAGTGACATGGTTGAGCAGCTCAGATAACTAATAATAAATAGTACAGCAATGTTGACCGTGTGTGTGATTCTGATTAAATCCTCTTTTGAAAATCCCCAGGTTCTGTAGTGTTCGCTGCTGAGTCAGAACATAAGGACAAGACAAAAGGTAAAATATGGACCCAGCAGACAAAACTCAATTGTTGATTTCTGCATGTAAAAGAAGGGGTAGGGGTACTTAGTCAGTTCCACAACTAAATATATTCAACCAAAATGTCTTCCGCATTTAACCCAACCTCTCTGAATCACAGAGGTGTGGGGGACTGCCTTAATCTACATCCATGGCGCCCAGGGAACAGTTATTGCTGGGGGTTAACTGCCTTGCACAAGGGCAGAACGGCAGATTTTTCCATCTTGGGGATTCAAACCAGTGACCTTTAAGTTACTTGCTCAATGCGATTAACCACTAAGCTTTGTTTCTGGCCATTTTGAGCCTGTAATCGAACCCACAATTGCTGATGCTACAGATACTCAACTAGTCTCAAGAAGGCCAGTTTTATTGCTTCTTTAATCAGCACAACAGTTTTCAGCTGTGCTAACATAATTGCAAAAGGGTTTTCTAATGATCAATTAGCCTTTTAAAATGATAAACTTTGATTAGCAAACACAACGTGCTATTGGAACACAGGACTGATGGTTGCTGATAATGGTCATCTGTACGCCTATGTAGATATTCCATAAAAAATCTGCCGTTTCCAGCTACAATAGCCATTTACAACATTAACAATGTCTCCAATGTATTTCTGATCAATTTGATGTTATTTTAATGGACCAAAAAATTGCTTTTCTTTCGAAAACAAGGACATTTCTAAGTGACCCCAAACTTTTGATCGGCAGTGTATATATATATATACTGTCTATTGTTGTCTGCATCATTTCACCAGGTAAAATTCCTGGTACATGTAAATGTACTTCAAATCAAATAAATGTTATTGGTCAAGTGCACAGAATACAGGGTGTATATGTGATATTTGCTCAAATTAATAGTGACATGGTTGAGCAGCTCAGATATCTAGTAATAAATAGTACAGCAATGTTGACCGTGTGTGTGATTCTCATTAAATCCTCTTTTGAAAATCCCCAGGTTCTGTAGTGTTCACTACTGAGTTAGAACATAAGGACAAGACAAAAGGTAAAATATGGATCCAGCAGACAAAACTCAATTGTTGATTTCTGCATGTAAAAGAAGGGGTAGGGGTACTTAGTCAGTTCCACAACTAAATATATTCAACCAAAATGTCTTCCGCATTTAACCCAACCTCTCTGAATCACAGAGGTGTGGGGGACTGCCTTAATCGACGTCCATGGCGCCCGGGGAACAGTTATTGCTGGGGGTTAATTGCCTTGCACAAGGGCAGAACGGCAGATTTTTCCATCTTGCCAGCTTGGGGATTCAAACCAGTGACCTTTCAGTTACTTGCTCAACACGCTTAACCACTAAGCTACCTGCCGCCTGAACCAACTAAACCACAGAAAATGAAGGGGAAAAACTTTATTGGCGTTGTACCCTTTTATTCTTGTTACCATAGCTACACATCTCTGCACTTTGCTGTTGATGCTGACAGAGCCTTGGATCAGCCCCATGCAGTCATAACATTCAATACATATAATCACTTGCATGCAGAGACAATGCAAATATGTCCTTTTGCAAATCCAAACTTCCTCCTCTCTCCTCTTCATACTATTATTTCATTCAACGTAGTGCTACCAATAACCATTTGTGTCAGAGTAAAGATCTAAGCAGGCAAATGTGCATTATAGAAATTACAAAATCAGAAATATATTTGATATATAATTACATATATACACTACATGACCAAAGGTAAGTGGACACCTGATCGTCAAACATCTCATTCCAAAATCATGGGCATTAATATGGAGTTGGTCCCCTCTTTGCTGATATAACAGCCTCCACTCTTCTGGGAAGGCTTTCCACTAGATGTTGGAACAACTTGCTTCCACAAGAGCATTAGTGAGGTTGGGAACTGATGTTGGGCGATTAGACTTTCGATGGGGTTGAGGTCAGGGCTCTGTGCAGGCCAGTCAAGTTCTTCCACACCGATCTCAACAAACCATTTCTGTATGGACCCGCTTTGTGTATGGGAGCATTGTCAGGCTGAAACAGGAAGGGGCCTTCACCAAACTGTTGCCACAAAGTTGGAAGACAGATCATAGAATATCATTGTACGCTGTAGAGTTAAGATTTCCCTTCATTGGAACTAAGGGGCCTAGCCCGAACCATGAAAAACAGCCCCAGACCATATTCCTCCTCCACCAAACTTTACAGTTGGCACTATGCATTCGGGCAGGTAGCGTTCTCCTGGCATTTGCCAAACACAGATTCGTCCCCTTCACAATAACAGCACTTACAGTTGACCAGGGCAGCTCTTGTAGGGCAGAAATTTGAGGAACTGTCTTGTTGGAAATGCGGCATCCTATGACGATGCCAAGTTGAAAGTCACGGAGCTCTTCAGTAAGGCCATTCTACTGCCAATGTTTGTCTATGGAGATTGCATGGCTGTGCGCTCGATTATATACACCTGTCAGCAACGGGTGTGCCTGAAATAGCCAAATCCCCTAATTTGAAGTGGTGTCCACATACTTTTGTATATATAGTGTATATATATATATCTTTTTTACGATCAGAGTACATTGTTTTGTTTTGCCACCGGTGAATGAAAACATTGTATAGTGTTAACGATGATAATGATTTGGGTAAGTTCCTTTTTAAGGATAAAAAATAAGAATTGGACACATTTCAAACCCTGAATTGAAATGTTAAATTCAACAACTGAATTGGCTGAATTGAAATGGAATTGACCCCGACTCTGTTGAATTATTCTTCATTGTTATTCTTTATACTTCATATAGTGCCACTGCCCTCTGACCTGAGGATCATTTTGGTGGGGAAAACTGGAGCAGGGAAGAGTGCAACAGGAAACACCATCATGGGGAGAGAGGTGTTTAAAGCAAAGGCCTCCCCCAAGTCTGTGACCAAACACTGTAAGGAAGGTGAAGCGTATGTTCCAGGAACAAAACTAACAGTAATTGAAACCCCAGGCCTCTTTGATACAACACTGTCTGACCAGGAGATGAAGAGGGAAATAGATGAGTGCATTAAGATGTCAGTCCCAGGACCCCATGTGTTCCTGCTGGTGATTAGGCTGGCTAGATACACAGAGGAGGAGAGGAAGACTGTGAGCTGGATCCAGGAGAACTTTGGAGCAGACGCTTCTCCCTTCACAATCTTACTGTTCACTGGGCCCGATCAACTGGACGGCAAACCAGTGATGACATTCCTGAGTGAGAATGATGAGCTTCAGAAACTCATCCAGGTCTGTGAGAACAGGTTTCATGTCTTTAACAATAGAGAGAGTGGGAACCGCACTCAGGTCACAGAGCTGCTGGACAAGATAGGGATGATGGTGGTGAAGAATGGAGGACGTCACTACACCAGTAAGATATATGAAGAGACTCAGAATAAGATCAAAGAGGAGGAGAGGAAGAGACAGGAGGAGGAGAGGAAGAGACAGGAGGAGGAGGAGAGGAGAGAATCAAACAAAAATTTGAGAAAATCTATATTACAAATAGGTGGTGCAGCTCTTACAGGTCTGGGATTTATGTTGGGATTTCCACCTTTAATAGTAGCTGGAGCTGCTATGACAGGTACAGTAGCAGTTGAGAATATTGTAGACAAATATGACAAGTAGGGAATTCAGGACACTCACCTAAAGTTGACTTGAGATGTATGAGTCATCAGAAATATAGGGAGGTTTTTTCATGGCAACATTCTTGTTGCTTGGTATCATTAAATGGGTCATGGTGAGGGGTCAGGGTTCATGAAATGGTCAAGGGGTCAATAAGTCAAAATCAGAGCAGTCAAGGTAGATTAATGCCAAGTATCTTGCTATTGTATCATTGTTATCATTAATATTTTCTTTCAATATATATATACACTATACATCCATATGCTCTTTCACCTATACATAATTGAGATAATTTATTTCAGATCATTCATTGTTTTATGTTCCTAAATTTTTTTCCCTTTATGAATCTATTTTATTGCTTCCTGCTTGTGTTTTATCTCCTGCATTTTATTGTTTTTCCTGTAAAGTGAGTTGAGATTTGAAATTCACTTTAAATTTAAATAAAGTTTGATTTGGAATTAAGAATAAAAAAATACATTTTCATTGTTAAAAAATCTGAAAAATACTAGTTCTCATTTATAGTTCTGTAACTTCAAAGGTTTATAAAATTAAGTTAAGATATTCAATAGTTTAAAAAATAAGTAACTAACAATGAGAGAGGCCGAGTTCAGCACACGGAAATGGAAAGTAATTCCCTTTTTATGCACTTTTCTCTCTATGCAAATTCTGACCTTGAACTTAAGAATTGTATTTTTATTCATCAATATACAGTATTTTGTGCGTAAAGGCTCTCCAAACAAATATTTTTATGATACTTTCTTAACCCTAAAATGTGCCTAAATAATAGTATTTTTAAATCTACAGTACTAGTTGGTACTGAAACGGAGATGAATATGCATAGATGGCTTTCTTTCATTGATCTGAACCTGTTCGCTATGTTTTCTATTGAGTCTGTCAACAACATTTTAATTAAAGGTGCACCGTATTTAAAGGGATGGCTTAAGATAAATGTACTGAAAATGTACTGGCCACTTGCTGGCCAACCCTCTGTTGGCAAGCAAGTGGGGGTGATCAATTAACTAAAGACAGTAGGTTAGTTAAGACAGAAACAATAGGAGGGAGGTCGGTTGGGGATTATGGGTGGGTGTATACTGCAACCATCTAGCAATGTAAAGGTTGTGTGATCAAGGAGCGTCGGGAACAATTGTAGCATTTTAGATAACCCTTCCCCTAACCCTTATTCTAACCTTAACCCAATTCACATAACCTTGTACATTGATTATCTTAGTAATCCTAATCACCACTGTAAATTATCCCCATAATTCTCCTTTGTTGTTATGACGCAACAAGCAACCTGGTCTCAGGAAAGACGTATAATACTGGGTGGCGCAGCGGTCAAAAGCACTGCACCGCAGTGCTGAGGCACCATTACAGCCTGGGGTTCGATCCCAGGCCGTGTCAAAACTGGCCGTGACCGGGAGCCCCATAGGACAGCGCAAAATTGGCCCAGCGGCGTCCGGGGTAGGGGAGGGTTTGGCCGGTGGGGCTTTCCTTGGCTCAACGTGCTCTAGCGACTCCTTGTGACAGGGCCGGGTGACTGCAAGCTGACTCCGGTTGTCAGTTGAATGGTGTTTCCTCCGTCACGTCGGTGCGGCTGACATGATTCCATATGTGTTATTTCATAGTTTTGATGTCTTCACTATTATTCTACAATGTAAAAAATAGTAAAAATAAAGAAAAACCCTTGAATGAGTAGGTGTTCTAAAACTTTTTACCGGTAGTAATATATGTCACAACAGGTCTAAATATATGTAATGACAGTGTTATCACCATATTATGACAGGTTATGACAAGTTATGTCAGATGTTATGACATCGTCATAATGTATTATGATGCTGGGTGTCAAGTAAAGTGTTTCTAAAATCCTCTATGGGAAAAATGAATGGTGGAAAAACGATTGGAACCATTTCCCTGTTTGACAGCTAGGTTTTATGTGTATTATGACTCATACTGTGGTACTCTATGGAGTTGGAAAGAGCACAAACAGATCTGGGACCAGGCTAGCCAACTGTATACACTGTAAAACCCAATACATTTGTGAACTCAATTTTTTTAGGAAACAGATTACCTCCATATTTCTGTTAACAAACTCAAAAGTAAGGTCACACCTAATTATTTTTGAATTACTTGTACTCAACCTAATGGTTTTATGCAAACATTTTTTTTAAACTGTACTTAACTTAAAAATATTGTTTAAATAATTTAATACATTGAATTGCTGCATATTTAATTGCTATGCTTTATCTTTACTCAACTTCATTGAGTAGTGCAATAGTCGTACCAACTCAAAATATTAACTTCAATGAAACTAATTCTTATGACCTTACTCAAACCATTTTTGGAAACAGATTACCTCGATTTAGTTAGGTACTATTAACTCAAAACTTACCAACCCATATTATATTCTTAGTACACACAACTCAAAGTCAGTCAATGTTCAGTTATTCAAGGAATCTTTATTCTAAGGCTTGAATAATATAAAAGCAATAATATAGATTACTATTAATATAAATTGTACAAAATAAAAATGTGAATCAAATAAAGTAAACCATTTAAAATGTTCTTGACAACTCAAACCAGACTTTAATATTCCCATGCCTGTGTATTCAACTTTACAAAATACCTGCCTCCAACACAATAACCAAATGTGACACTAACCATGATTCCAGCTTACCTTTTTATGCCAGTAAAGACAAGGTGGGATCTTTTTGTCTCTGTAAAATTAATTATTTGAGAAATGTCAGTGCAAACGCTTTAAATGGGCCGATATTGATATAATAACCATCATATTGAAGTAAACTTGGAGTCACACGATGACATGCGTGGTCCTCCCACTACGACTTGTCGGGAAAGCATGCAGTTTATTAGGCCACAGATGAAATAAGTTGTGGTGAAAGTGCAAGTTGATGAGCTTGATGCTTCTTTCCATTAAATATCAAGGGCCTTATTCTGGGGACATGATCATTGATGCTTGGCTGCAGTTTAACAAATAAAAAAAGAATCTCGCTCTTTTGTCCAATCTCATCATGTAGGCTTTACGTTTACGCTCCAGCATGAAATGGTGGGATGGAAACCTGGTTAAAACATTTTCTAACTTCTAAAGAATTTAGACTTTTCTGTAACACCATTTGGATATTCCCCTGCAGATGCTCAAACTATCAAGAAACTAAGAAAATGTCAACTGCATCTCTGCTGATATGTTAGGGTTTGTTGATACTAATTTAACATTTGCTGATAGTTAATTGAGCATCTATAGACCATCTACAGATGGACTATCCAAATAGTGTCATTGAATGTTCTATTGGAAACATTGTCCGTATAGGAGGCTGCAGCGATTAGACAATAACTGGAAAAATGAGGAGACGCACATTAAAGCTGCAGCCATGATCAAATACCATTAACTGTTATAACCGTAGTAATACATACATTTTAGAAAATATGTTCCAGCTATATTTTAATGCATATGAACTCTCTCGCTTACCTCAGAAAATAGTGTGTTACAACTTTATTTGGAGTGGATATCAAATCTCAACTCTCGCTTATCTCATCAAGCACTCCACATTGTTAACAGCTGACTGACAGCAGCAGTACAGATAGAGACACTTCTGTTTCTATTGAGTTCTACTGAAGAGCAGAACAGCCAAAACATTTGTGTGGTCAAAAAGAACATCCACTGGACATGGTTTTTGTCAAACATCAATGACAATGAAAGGAAAACATTTACAACTTCTAAAGAATGAAGGGTTTTTGATTGGAAACACTGTCTGTGTGAGTCTATACTGCGATTAACAAGGCAATGATGGGACAATGTGGAGCCACACATTAAAGACGTATATACGAGAAAGGCCTTGCAGCCATGTAAGGGCATGAGTTGGAGACAATGTCTAGAACCTCAATGATGGTAAATACCTCTAAAGGCAAATATCCACACATCATTACTCTTGCTCCAATAGGTCATTTTTCAGAGACAAAAGCTTTGGTTTTAGCATTTTCCCATCATCCAAGCCCATCAGGACTTTTTGTATGAAGTCAAAAGTGTGGATCAGCTGCTTGGGATAACTCAGATGCAAGGTGTAAATCAAACCAAATAACAACATAATTGCATCAGCTATCCTGGGGAGATAATTCATTACAATGTCACCTTCTAGCACAACAGCAATCCTCGCTGGGTTGAACTGGACATGATCAGTTGAGTTCTTGCCGACGACTGTGATGAGAGCGACAGGTGTGTCTGTAATGTCTGGCTCTTCAGTTTCCTCCACCTGAAACATGCATAAATGAAGTGTTTTACCATACAAGTGAACAAACTTAAGATGTTAACTGTTAAGACTGTATGCAGGAAATACTTACATTCCAGGTTTGAGGAATCCAGTGATTTCCTCACGAAGGTCAATGGGGACACCAGGAAAGGCAACAGTGCATCTGGTGTTCAAGTCAAGTTGCTCCTTTTAAGAGTCACAGACATGGTGCAGAGCAGAGTTTAACAAGTTAAAAATATATAGCTTGTCTATAGCCATGCGCTGTTATGGTGAATACAATAAAATGAATGTTTGAATGCTCAGAGTGGTATTCCTTTTTTACCTACCTGGAGATCATAGATCCTTAAGACGCTTCTCATAGCCTCTGCTGCACGGCCTGTCCATGCTGCCCTCTGCCTGAACAAGGCAATCAGTCTGCCTTGCTCGGCGAGAATCGGCTCTTCAGATTGATGTTTGTTATGCGTTGGAACTCTGCACACACCTGCAAAAAAAATTCAACAATCCACAAACAAAAGCCACATCGAACACAATGTTGACCGAAAGAAAGATCTCACAAAGGGGAAGAGGGTTAAAGGGAGAGAGAGGGAGACAGAGACAAAAATAAGAGAAAGGGGAAGGATATCAGCTGTTTTACCTGAGACTCCAGGCGAAAAGGGGCGGCCAGTTCTCTAGGAACCCTTTCACTGGCGGTCCATCATTGACCATCTCATTTCGTTGGAAGTCGTCTGCATCAGTTTGTCTATTAATGGCAGTTCACCTCAGCTCGTCTGGGTCTCTTGATGTTTGAGTGGGTTGTTTCTGCTCCTCTTCCCTGCATTCAGAGAGACCTCAGGAACTCCAGCTCTGCTCAACTTGGTCCGATAGTTCCCCATCTTGAACTTCAGACTAGTCATCCATGCACACCATCCAGACCGACTCCCTGCTTCTTTGAGACATGGTTGCTTGGTAACAAGCACGTCGGCAGCCTTGCCCATTTCTCCACCACTCGGATAGGCCTTGAAGCTGTGTACTGCTTTAGCTATGTCCTCAAGAACATCATGCTTGTGGGTTCTTGTTATTTTAATAGTCTTTCCAGTTTTCTCATAGTGAGTATTTCCCTCTCTAAGCATGTGCTCAATATCATAAGAAAAAGATGGCACCGGAAAACCATCAGGCCAGTTCTCTAGACGATCTGGAGACTCTCTGGCGTGGGGCAGTATCTCTGTGTCTCCAGTTCTGGAGACTCTCTGGCGTGGGGCAGTATCTCTGTGTCTCCAGTTCTGGAGACTCTCTGGCATGGGGCAGTATCTCTGTGTCTCCAGTTCTGGAGACTCTCTGGCGTGGGGCAGTATCTCTGTGTCTCCAGTTCCGGTTGAGCTGGCATCACTTTCTGATCTGATTACCTTCAGGACAGCTTTCTCAGGAAGCTCCTCAATGTCCACTAGACAGCTCAATTGGCCATCGAAGTCAGGGTCTTCGTATTGAAGGGTGAAGTCATAGGCCAAATTCAATTTGTTTTGCATGATGATCTTCAGGTCATCCACCGACTGTGGACGGGAGGAGAGGGTCATCTTCCCCACCATATCCGTTGCTATATGGACACGAAAGTAAGGTCTGGAGTGTAGGTTCTGCCTTCTGAGGGAGGAAAATTATAGATAAACTGAATTTTATGATCAATTTTTCATAGCATATTCCTTTATTTAACAATTCCTTTCCACGTAGCAGGACTCAAATGTTCTACAGAGAAAGGAAACATTATTATTCACAAGGAAGATCTGTTCAATTCTACAGAGCTGAGGGAGTCCTCCATCCATTCCCACTGATACATAAATGCCATTGACATAAATCAGTGCTATCAAGTGCCTTAGTAAACAGTGTTGCTTTCTGTCTCTTGTTCAATGTAGTCCAGTTGTGTTTGTGACCAAGTAGGGGGGGGTATCCCTATTTGGGATAGGAATGGAAGACCCAGAGTTACCTCTGCTGCAGAGGATAAGTTCATTAGAGTTCCCAGCCTCAGAAATTACAGCTCAAATAAATGCTTCAGAGTTCAAGTAACAGACACATCTCAACATCAACTGTTCAGAGGAGACAGTGTGAATCAGGTCTTCATGGTCGAATTGCTGCAAAGAAACCACTACTAAAAGGACACCAATAAGAAGAGACTTCTTGAGCCAAGAAACACAAGCAATAGACATTAGACCGGTGGAAATTTGTCGTTTGGTCTGCAGTCCAAATTTGAGATTTTTGGTTCCAACTGCTATGTCTTTATGAGACGCGGTGTGGGTGAACGTATGATCTCCGCATGTGTATTTCCCACCATAAAGCATGGAGGAGGTGGTGTTATGGTGTGGGGGTGCTTTGCTGATGACACTGTCTGTGATTTATTTAGAATTCAAGGCACGCTTAACCAGCATGGCTACCACAGCATTCTGCAGCGATACGCCATCCAATCTGGTTTGGGCTTAGTTGGACTATCATTTGTTTTTCAATAGGACAATGAACCAACACACCTCCAGGCTGTGTAAGGGATATTTGACCAAGAAGGAGAGTGATGGAGTGCTGCATCAGATGACCTGGCCTCCACAATCCCCCGACCTCAACCAAATTGAGATGGTTTGGGATGAGTCGGACCGCAGAGTGAAGGGAAAGCAGCCAACAAGTGCTCAGCATATATGGGAACTCCTTCAGGACTGTTGGAAAAGCATTCCAGGTGAAGCTAGTTGAGAGAATGCCAAGAGTGTGCAAAGCTGTCATCAAGGCAAAGGGTGGCTATTTGAAGAATCTCAAATATAACATCTATTTTGATTTGTTTAACACTTTTTTGGTTACTTCATGATTCCATATGTGTCATTTCATAGTTTTTATGTATTTTATTATTCTACAATATAGAAAATAGTAAAAATAAAGAAAAACCCTTGAATGAGTAGGTGTTCTAAAACTTTTGATCGGTAGTGTATGTGGTTTGAAGAATGATGGTGCACTGAGTTAATATGCCATCACGTGTTGGTGCCTGGCTGACACTTTTCCGGACGTTCTTGAAGTTCTGAGTGTCATGCACAACCTTTTTGAAAAAGCGGTGTTCACCCTCAAACCTCATGGTCCAAAGGTGTACAAGAGGCCCATAACACTTGATGAGCTCAGGGTAATGCTCAACATAATGGTGCTTGGTTCGAAGTCTAAACCCAGGAAAGACCTCTTGCAGAGTCTGTCTATGATCACTGATTCAGCTGTAAATGTTGGTGACAACACAAGCTCGATGACATCTATTAACACTGCCCACGCTCCATCTCCATCTTGCACATCACTACCAACCATTAAAGGAAGCAGTCTGAGCAAAGTTGCATTTTCATAAACATTCCCACCAATAGTCCCTTTGGTTGCAAATATCTTTGGGATTGGATGTGCTCGGTTTACTTTGTCTGCGTACTGATATGGGATGGAAGCCATTTTCTGGTTTAAATACTCAAGAGTGAAATACGTCAGACATGTCTCATCTCACTGATGCAAAGGGCCAACTCAACAGGCACAATACCTTTGAGCAGATCATGCAGTACATCAGGAGGGAAACCAGTAACTGCATGAAAATATTGCAAGGTCTGGCTCAAAACACAGTCACGCTTCACACTATACTGACTCTGATCATTCCCATCCACAACATCTTGCACGTTAAGGTCATGGCTGGCTCTTGTTCTCCTACTAAATTCTGCCTCACCAACGTCATGGGTTTAAAATTGGTCTTGAGTGGCTGTACAGAATCAACACACAAAGTCAGCACTAAACGATTCTAAAAAGCCTGCTAAGTTGAGTTCAGGAAACATACTGCACTGGCATGACTAGAGGGTAGTTATTTTCAACAAAGGTTTTCCTGCGCTTAGATGTTGACATCTCTGCACCTTTAGCAGTGACACTGGCAAAAACACTGCTGTCCATGACTGCCTCGACTACTTGGTCAAGGGAAGCATCACTAATGGTGTGTTCATTTGTTCAGTAATACATATGTTATTGCTTCCTTGACCAGAGGTTGAGAGAGAGAAAATATCTGCCCCAAGTGCTCAACTATTTCCTGTGTTGCGTAGTCAGAAACATGGAGAACACTGCATTTTTAAAAATAGAGGCACACATTATTTTTTAACTGAGCTCTCAACTCGTTTGTGTCAAACTGACAACTCGGGGGTCAAAAGTGTCTGCACTCTGAATGGGACACTCTTCATCAGGGTCAACTGAGCTAGTGACTGGGAGAATATCACTTTCCACACATACAACATCTTCACAGAAGTCAGAACTAACAGCAACTGCATGTTTCCTGCTCTTGTGGGCATTAAATGAGTATACATTAGTGCTATAATCATAATTCTTAAATGGGCATGTTACTGTTACCGTCTCATGGCTTTTTAAATGTCCCCTTAAATGATGTGTGTTACCTCTGAGAAGGTTTGAATCTACATCTCTCGCTGTCACGTGATGGAATCGAGATACATACATTTTGAGTGCATTGATGGATTGAAATGCGCACAGGCAATCATGATAAAGACATGGCAGCGGGCTTATTCTTGGGTAAAAGCTGTGCTTCAAACGGTAGTGTTTAAGTAATTTAGCTCTGGTATCAAAGGAGGCAGCACACAACTGACATTTCTACTCCATCAAATAAAAAATCTGAAAGTCAAATTAAAATGGTGTTCATTCCTTAAGTCACTTAGATTTATCTAAATAGAATCCCGTTTAGGCTACTTCCTGTATCTTATGGCATCACGGGACAGATATTCATGGTTACTCAAAATGGTACAGCCTTCCATTGAGACATACTTTTAAGTACGGCATTAAGGACTGCTGCTCACCATTCTGAGCTTAAGGGAGGAAGAAACAATGTGGTCGATGCAACTAAATCAGAAAATAGAGCACTCTATGGACTTAATCAACAGGCCTTCGCTTGATGGCTAATGTTTGCTAGGCCACATGCTATGTATCAATGCTTTGCAATTATCTATTTAGCAAGCACAATGTAAGTTAGTTTAGTAAACTAGCTAGTGGGTTTACGAAGTCAAATCGCACAGATTTAACAGAATACTTTTTACACAGCAAGGAATTAAAACTTCAAATGTGCTGATAATTTATAACTCCCCAGATCAGTGCGCTCAATAAACATATGACCACCACGCTGCAGCAGGAGATGATGGTTATGTTAACAACATGGCACCAATTAGATGCTGTTGCACCCTTGGCATAACGTTAAAACCGTGCCGTCGCCGTACTGTACATGCTCTCAAAACATGCACTTGTCAAGCAGCGGTTTAAAATAACTTAGACTAACGTTAGCTAAACTGAATTGCACGATATCTCCATAGAACTCACTAATAACTAAAACTCAATCAACATACGAACGTGAACTGTCCAATGCTAATATTTGCTCAGCTGTTTGCTAATCTTCCTCTTCGGCTTGATGTTGCCAATACCGGAGCTAACAAACGGGACTATTTAGTTACAGCCACACACTAAAACCTGTTTGAACATACAGTAGTTGTCAAAACAGTTGGTTAATTAGCCCCTTACTCCAAAACTCTCCGCCAGACGTTTGTTCTTCTTACTACGAAAATCCTTAATGATATTTGAAATTCCCTCGCTTGAATCGAGCAGCCATCTTTGTCAATACATTTTGAGACGCACCACAGCGCAGAACGTTGTTGACGCACATGACGTCGGACGTCGTCGGGCTGTACAATTAAAATATATGAGTACAGTTACAGTATACAGATAAAAAAAAATATATATATATATGCCATTTAGCAGACGCTTTTATCCAAAGCGACTTACAGTCGTGCGTGCATACATTTTTGTGTATGGGTGGTCCCGGGGATCGAACCCACTACCTTGGCGTTACAAGCGCCGTGCTCTACCAGCTGAGCTACAGAGGACCAAAATAGTTGAGTTCAGGAAAGGGAAATGCTACATGCACGTTAGCGTAACCCAATACTTTACTGCATGACACTGTTAGGGTTTACAGTGTAGTTACATTTGAAAATTCAGTTTTATTTGTTATTTCATTTTTAACCTTTTTTTTTTTACACCAGAAGGAGATGTCTATGTGTCCAACACATTTCATTTCACCCATAGACGTGGCCTAGCTTCTGATTCTGGCAAGCAGCCAAGGTTAAACAGCGACACCCAATCACAATTCAGACTCTGCCTGCTCCTGAGTAGATTAATGTTTGACTAGCAACACTCATTGGCTTGAAATGACTAGTTGCTGGGAAAATGAAACTTAACAGAATGTAAGGTGCAGCACATTGAGCGCTGCTTCAGCTCTCTCAGTGACAACATGGAACAACAATTAACAGATCTGTGCAACCACACTAAAAGTGAGTATTAAACTTAACTACCTTACTAATTAAATTTTGTACAACAATCTACTCTACAGTATTTGAATAACTGTAGCGCAATATAAAGTAGACATTTTATTGATACCAGGTCTGTTAACATTTATGCATAAATAATCATATGATTACATCACTTATCATCAAAATGTCAAAACAATATGTAGCTGTTAACAATCACATTATGCTGTACAGTATGTTTGTATTTATACACGTTTTAATATAGTAGAACAGTGAAAGGAGAAACATGGTTAGACTTTAGTGTAGTATACTGTATCTTGTTCAAGGGGGCCGATCTTGGGTCAACAACCATCTTATTGCAGGTTGTTGCTGTGAGGGACACACCTGCAGGTTTCTGTCAGTACTGACTAAGGTCGCGCTCCACCGCTTAGACGTTGCATGCGTCAACCAATGGTTGACTGACAGATTGCTAAAACACATGATGTGGTTAGCTGATATGTAAAATACCTATCCAGGCGTTGTAAGATCTGGCGTCAGCAACGTCTGAGCAGAGTAACGCACCCTTTGTGTTCCGACACATTAAGCGCTGGTTTCAGTTATACTGATTCCACTTAATTATAGTTTGAACTTTTCCTGTCTGTTTACACAGTAGCTGTGATGTTAATGGGAACACAACCTCTAACTGGTCTATCTGGTCTTGACACGTAGCAGCCAGGCAACGGTAGAATAATAGCCATGTTTAGATCGTCATTTGATATGCATATAAGTAAAATATGTCCACCTGATATAGGCTACGTTGTTAGGGAATGTACTGTGTTTATCGACAGTTATACCACATATCATTACTCTTTTTATAGTTTATAGTTTTTATTGTTTGAAAGTCAAATAGCTGAGAAAAATATATAATTTAGTTTATCCTCATCTGTAAACGTTGGAACTTTGCCAAACACTCTGGGATGAGTCACCGAAGAAATGTGGACTTTGAATTTTGTAATGAGGTCATCATCTGTTTCCATGTTTTTGATTGGCTGCAGTAGAAGTAACGGCTCAAGGAAGAGGAAGGATTCTGAAGATGCTGTTCCTGTTGATACTCTGTCTGCAAGACTTCACTGGTCAATGCCAAGGTACACACACACACACACACACACACACACACACACACACACACTTGTTTGTTTGTTTGTATCCCATTAGCTTTTGCAGAGGCAGCAGATATTCTTCCTGGGGTCAACAAAAAACACAAAACATGACAAATAACACAGCACTGATAGACAAGGACAGTCACACAAATAAATACATTAATAATAATAGTATATTTATTTATATAATTATAATTTATATATACATCATATTTATATATACAGCATATATATATATATATATATATATATATATATATATATATATATATATATATACTGTCTATTGTTGTCTGCATAATTTCACCAGGTACAATTCCTGGTACATGTAAATGTACTTCAAATCAAATGAAAATGTTATTGGTCAAGTGCTCATGATACAGGGTGTATATGTGATATTCGCTCAAATGAATAGTGACATGGTTGAGCAGCTCAGATAACTAGTAATAAATGGTACAGCAATGTTGACCGTGTGTGTGTGTGTGATTCTGATTAAATCCTCTTTTGAAAATCCCCAGGTTCTGTAGTGTTCACTGCTGAGTCAGAACATAAGGACAAGACAAAAGGTAAAATATGGACCCAGCAGACAAAACTCTATTGTTGATTTCTGCATGTAAAAGAAGGGGTAGGGGTACTTAGTCAGTTCCACAACTGAATGCATTCAACCAAAATGTCTTCCGCATTTAACCCAACCTCTCTGAATCACAGAGGTGTGGGGGGCTGCCTTAATCGACGTCCATGGCGCCCGGGGAACAGTTATTGCTGGGGGTTAACTGCCTTGCACAAGGGCATAATGGCTTGGGTATTCAAACCAGTGACCTTTCAGTTACTTGCTCAACGCGCTTAACCACTAAGCTACCTGCCGCCTGAACCAACTAAACCACAGAAAACAGAAAATGAAGAGGAGAAACTGTATTGGTTGTACCCTTTTATTCTTGTTACCATAGCTACACATCTCTGTACTTTGCTGTTGATGCTGACAGAGCCTTGGATCAGCCCCATGCAGTCATAACATTCAATACATATAATCACTTGCATGCAGAGACAATGCAAATATGTCCTTTTGCAAATCCAAACGTCCTCCTCTCTCCTCTTCATACTATTATTTCATTCAACGTGAGTGCTACCAATAACCATTTGTGTCAGAGTAAAGATCTAAGCAGGCAAATGTGCATTATAGAAATTACAAAATCAGAAATACATTTGATATATAATTACATATATACACTACATGACCAAAGGTATGTGGACACCTGCTCGTCAAACATCTCATTCCAAAATCATGGGCATGAATATGGAGTTGGTCCCCTCTTTGCTGTTATAACAGCCTCCACTCTTCTGGGAAGGCTTTCCACTAGATGTTGGAACATTGCTGCGGGGACTTGCTTCCACTCAGCCACAAGAGCATTAGTAAGATCGGGAACTTATGTTGGCCGATTAGACGTTCGATGGGGTTGAGGTCAGGGCTCTGTGCAGGCCAGTCAAGTTCTTCCACACCGATCTCAACAAACCATTTCTGTATGGACCCGCTTGTAATGCTGAAACAGGAAGGGGCCTTCCCCAAACTGTTGCCACAAAGTTGGAAGACAGATCATAGAATGTCATTGTATGCTGTAGAGTTAAGATTTCCCTTCATTGGAACTAAGGGGCCTAGCCCGAACCATGAAAAACAGCCCCAGACCATTATTCCTCCTCCACCAAACTTTACAGTTGGCACTATGCATTCGGGCAGGTAGCGTTCTCCTGGCATTTGCCAAACACAGATTCGTCCCCTTCACAATAACAGCACTTACAGTTGACCAGGGCAGCTCTAGCAGGGCAGAAATTTGAGGAACTGTCTTGTTGGAAATGCAGCATCCTATGACGATGCCAAGTTGAAAGTCACGGAGCTCTTCAGTAAGGCCATTCAACTGCCAATGTTTGTCTATGGAGATTGCATGGCTGTGCGCTCGATTATATACACCTGTCAGCAACGGGTGTGCCTGAAATAGCCAAATCCACTAATTTGAAGTGGTCTCCACATACCTTTGTATATATAGTGTATATATAAAAAAAATAACCATCAGAGTACATTGTTTTGTTTTGCCACCGGTGAATGAAAACACTGTATAGTGTTAACGGTGATAATGATTTGGGTAAGTTCCTTTTTAAGGATAAAAAAATAAGAATTGGACACATTTCAAACCCTGAATTGAAATGTTAAATTCAACAACTGAATTGGCTGAATTGAAATGGAATTGACCCCGACTCTGTTGAATTATTCTTCATTGTTATTCTTTATACTTCATATAGTGCCACTGCCCTCTGACCTGAGGATCATTCTGGTGGGGAAGACTGGAGCAGGGAAGAGTGCAACAGGAAACACCATCATGGGGAGAGAGGTATTTAAAGCAGAGGCCTCCCCCAAGTCTGTGACCAAACACTGTAAGGAAGGTAAAGCATATGTTCCAGGAACAAAAATAACAGTAATTGACACCCCAGGCCTCTTTGATACAACACTGTCTGAACAGGAGATGAAGAGGGAAATAGATGAGTGCATTAAGATGTCAGTCCCAGGACCCCATGTGTTCCTGCTGGTGATTAGGCTGGCTAGATACACAGAGGAGGAGAGGAAGACTGTGAGCTGGATCCAGAAGAACTTTGGAGCAGATGCTTCACACTTCACAATCTTACTGTTCACTGGGCCCGATCAACTGGACGGCAAACCAGTGATGACATTCCTGAGAGAGAGTGATGAGCTTCAGAAACTCATCCAGGTCTGTGAGAACAGGTTTCATGTCTTTAACAATAGAGAGAGTGGGAACCGCACTCAGGTCACAGAGCTGCTGGACAAGATAGGGAAGATGGTGGTGAAGAATGGAGGAGATCACTACACCAGTAAGATATATGAAGACACTCAGAATAAGATCAAAGAGGAGGAGAGAAAGAGACAGGAGGAGGAGAGGAAGAGACAGGAGGATGAGAAGAAGAGATGGGAGGAGGAGAGGAAGAGACAGGAGGAGAAGAGGAGAAAAGCAAACAAAGATTGGAGAAGTTCTCTAATACAAATAGGTGGTGCAGCTCTTACAGGTCTGGGAGTTTTGTTGGGATTTCCACCTTTAACAGTAGCTGGAGCTGCTATTACAGGTACAGTAGCAGCTGAGAATTTTGCAGACAAATATGACGAGTAGGGAATTCAGGACATTCACCTAAAGTTGACTTGAGATGTATGAGCCATCAGAAATATAGGGAGGTCTTTTCATGTTTGGCAACATTCTTGTTGCTGAGTTATTAAAACGGTCAGGGTTCATGAAATGGTCAAGAAGTTTAAATCAGAGCAGTCAAGGTAGATGAATGTCAAGTATCTTTCTGTTGTATATCATTGTTATCATTAATATTTTCTTTCAATATTTATACACTATACATCCATATGCTCTTTCACCTATACATAATTGCGATAATTTTTTTCAGATCATTCTTTGTTTTATGTTCCTACATTTTTTTCCCTTTATGAATCTATTTTATTGCTTCCTGCTTGTGTTTTATCTCCTGCATTTTATCGTTTTTCCTGTAAAGTGAGTTGAGATTTTAAATTCACTTTAAATGTAAATAAAGTTTGATTTGGAATTAAGATTTTTTTAATGCATTTTCATTGTTTAAAAAATCTGAAAAATACTAGTTCTCATTTATAGTTCTGTAACAACAAAGGTTTATGAAATGGACCATGTTAAGATATTCAATTGTTTAAAAAATAAGTAACTAACAATGAGAGAGGCCGAGTTCAGCACACGGAAATGGAACGTAATTCCCTTTTTATGCACTTTTCTCTCTATGCAAATTCTGACCTTGAACTTAAGAATTGTATTTTTTATTCATCAATATACAGTATTTTGTGCGTAAAGGCTCTCCAAACAAATATTTTTTATGATACTTTCTTAACCCTAAAATGTGCCTAAATAATAGTATTTTTAAATCTACAGTACTAGTTGGTACTGAAACGGAGATGAATATGCATAGATGGCTTTCTTTCATTGATCTGAACCTGTTCGCTATGTTTTCTATTGAGTCTGTCAACAACATTTTAATTAAAGGTGCACCGTATTTAAAGGGATGGCTTTAAGACAAATGTACTGAAAATGTACTGGCCACTTGCTGGCTAACCCCTATTGGCAAGCAAGGTGGGAGTGATGAATGAAATGTATTCTGAGCGCGTAAGGTAGCCACTCCTGCAGAGAGCGTTACGCAACTGAATAAGCTAAGTCTGAATACCAAATACTGAGAAGTGTGTAGGAAAGGCATAATGCATAATTCAGGATTGGTCAAATATAGAATTTATCATAGTTTGAACTCAATCACTGGACTCACTTTTTACGTAAATCTTTGACCTCAATAAGTATGATATGTTATGTTTGGTGTGGTTACTAAAGACTAGGTTAGTTAAGACAGAGACAATAAGAGGGAGGTCAGTTAGGAATTATGGGTGGGTGTATACTGCAACCATCTAGCAATGCAAAGGTTGCGGATCAAGGAGCGTCGGGAACAATTGTAGCGTTTTAGATAACCCTTCCCCCTAACCCTTATTCTAACCTTAACCCAATTCACATAACCTTGTACATTGATTATCTTAGTAATCCTAACCACCACTGTAAATTATCCCCATAATTCTCCTTTGTTGTTATGACGCAACCAGCAACCTGATCTCAGAGAAAGACGTATAATACTGGGTGGCGGCAGCGGTCAAAAGCCACTACAGCCTGGGGTTCGATCACGACACGTTGGTGCGGTGACATCCGGGACAGCGAACAGTGTGATAAGAAGTAGGCAGCCAGGCGGGTCACGTTTCAGAGGACGCATGACTTCGACCTTCCGCCTCTCAGAGCACATTGAGGAGTTTCAGGGATGAGCCAAGGACCTAATTCAGGGAGAAAACAGGGAAAATAAAATATGCTTGTGGCCACACCCCCCTGAACACGCCTGTTAGGGCCTGGTTAGTACTGGGATGGGGAGACCGCCTGGGAATACCAGATGCCGTAAGCTCAAAAAATAAATTGGAGATGTATTAAACTTTCCGTCCTCCAAGACGTATGATAAGTTAGGTCATCCAATGTGTATGCTATTTCGTACTGGGTAAGACATATGATACTATACGTCCCTCTAATTCATATCATATTGTCCAACCGCTTATTTAATTCATAATGTAACCTAACATAACGTATCTTAATGTATCATACTAAATGGAGGCAACAGATTAACATACCATTAGACTACCTCATGAAGCTGGTTGAATGAATGCCAAGAGTGTGCAAAGCAGTCATCAAGGCAAAGGGTGGCAATTTGAAGAATCTCAAATATAAAATATATTTTGATTTGTTTAACACCTTTTTGGTTTCTAAATGATTCCATATGTGTAATTTCATAGTTTTGATGTCTTTTATTATTCTACAATGTGGAAAATAGTAAAAATAAAGAAAAGCCCTTGAATGAGTAGGTGTTCTAAACTTTTGACCGGTAGTGTATGTGGTTTGAAGAATGATGGTGCACTGAGGTAATATGCCATCACGTGTTGGTGCCTGGCTGACACTTTTCAGGACGTTCTTGAAGTTCTGAGTGTCATGCACAACCTTTTTGAAAAAGCGGTGTTTACCCTCAAACCTCATGGTCCAAAGGTGTACAAGAGGCCCATAACACTTGATGAGCTCAGGGTAATACTCAACATAATGGTGCTTGGTTAGAAGTCTAAACCCAGGAAAGACCTCTTGCAGAGTCTGTCTATGATCACTGATTCAGCTGTAAATGTTGGTGACAACACAAGCTCGATGACATCTTTAAAATCCATTAACACTGCCCCACGCTCCATCTCCATCTTGCACATCACTACCAACCATTAAAGGAAGCAGTCTGAGCAATGTTGCATTTTCATAAACATTTCCACCGATAGTCCCTTTGGCTGCAAATGTCTTTGGGATTGGATGTGCTCGAGTTTACTTTGTCTGCGTACTGAATGGGATGGAAGCCATTTTCTGGTTTAAATACTCAAGAGTGAAATACTTCAGACATGTTCTCATCTCACTGATGCAAAGGGCCAACTCAACAGGCACAATACATTTGAGCAGATCATGCAGTATATCAGGAGGAAACCACACATGGTTCAAAACACAGTCACGCTTGACACTTGTTATACTGACTGACCATTCCCATCCACAACATCTTGCACGTTAAGGTCATGGCTGGCTCTTGTTCTCCTACTCAATTCTGCCTCACCAACATCATGGGTTTAAAATTGGTCTTGAGTGGCTGTACAGAATCAACACACAAAGTCAGCACTAAACGATTCCCAAAAAGCCTGCTAAGTTGAGTTCAGGGAAACATACTGCACTGGCATGACTAGGAGGGTAGTTATTTTCAACAAAGGTTTTCCCTGCGCTTTAGAAGTTGACATCTTTGCACCTTTAGCAGTGACACTGGCAAACACTGCTGTCCACTTCAACTGCCTCGACTACTTTGTCAAGGGCAGCATCACTGATGGTGTGTTCATTTGCTTCAGTAATACATATTTTATTGCTTCCTTGACCAGAGGTTGAGAGAGAGAAAATATCTGCCCCAAGTGCTCAACTATTTCCTGTGTTGCGTAGTCAGAAACATGGAGAACACTTTGCATTTTAAAAAATAGAGGCACACATTATTTATTTTTTAACTGAGCTCTCGACTCGTTTGTGTCAAACTGACAACTCAAGGGGGTCAAAAGTGTCTGCACTCTGAATGGGACACTCTTCATCAGGGTCAACTGAGCTAGTGACTGGGAGAATATCACTTTCCACACATACAACATCTTCACAGAAGTCAGAACTAACAGCAACTGCATCTTTCCTGCTCTTGTGGGCATTAAATGAGTATACATTAGTGCTATAATCATAATTCTTAAATGGGCATGTTACCGTTACCGCTCATGGCTTTTTTAAATGTCCCTTAAGTGACGTAAGTGTGTTACCTCTGAGAAGGTTTGAATCTACATCCTCTCGCTGTCACGTGATGGAATCGAGATACATACATTTTGAGTGCATTGATGATTGAAATGCGCACAGGCAATCATGATAAAGACATGGTAGCGGGCTTATTCTTGGGTAAAAGCTGTGCTTCAAAACGGTAGTGTTTAAGTAATTTAGCTCTGGTATCAAAGGAGGCAGCACACAACTGACATTTCTACTCCATCAAATAAAAAATCAGAAAGTCAAATTAAAATAGTGTTCATTCCTTAAGTCACTTAGATTTATCTAAATAGAATCCCGTTTAGGCTACTTCCTGTATCTTATGGCATCACGGGACAGATATTCCTGGATACTCAAAATGGTACAGCCTTCCATTGAGACATACTTTTAAGTACGGCATTAAGGACTGCTGCTCACCATTCTGAGCTTAAGGGAGGAAGAAACAATGTGGTCGATGCAACTAAATCAGAAAATAGAGCACTCGATGGACTTAATCAACAGGCCTTCGCTTGATGGCTAATGTTAGCTAGCCCACATGCTATGTATCAATGCTTTGCAATTATCTATTTAGCAAGCACAATGTAAGTTCCTTAGTTTAGTAAACTAGCTAGTGGGTTTACGAAGTCAAATCGCACAGATTTAACGGAATACTTTTTTACACAGCAAGGAATTAAAACTTCAAATGTGCTGATAATT